>NC_139951.1:16112423-16229923 GCF_963454915.1 Gymnoscopelus microlampas
CATGACTACTGCCAACATCCTAGCACTGCGGACTGAGAGCTTGTGTTGAGATTTTAGCGATTCCAAGCTCAACAATAGTCATGTTTTCATCGTTACGCCTGATCAAATCAGTTGTGGAGTAAAGGCATTTTATGTAACACATTTGAAGACGAAATCCAAAAAGAAGGCTAGGGTTCAGGTTGTATGAAAAGGACAAACTCACAAAAAAAGACTAAAAAGAAGACTAAGGGTGATGTTAGCGTCGTGCTACAGCAAAAAAATAATACCACAGTGAAGGAACATAAAGCGACTACGAAAACATAATGGGCTAAAGGTCAACGCTTTTAAGGCCCTTGCACGCAGAATCGCAGAATTGCTCGGTTTCTTTTGTTTTGTTCTTAAAGTATCTGAAAAACGCAGCAATAAAACTGGGTTCAACCAAAATAATGACGTACCGTCATAGCCTCTCGTGAGACGGCATTTTCAGAGGTGCCATAGTGAGGTCATAGTGTGTTTGCTTAAAAATGTGTAGTCCATTGTTTTTATGTGCGAAAACAAATGTGACTCTGTGTGTAAGGGCCTTTAGGTTTACACTCAGGACCTGGACAGAACTGACACAGAAGCTAATCCACTGACCAAAGCGAGACAGAGAAAGAGAGAGAAAGACAGAACAACCCACAGACAACAAGAAAATGGCAGAAGGCATAATTACCACGCTCATTATTGATGACTGAGGAGGGGAGGACAGTACATTAAACAAAAAATAAGAGAAAACCAATAAGAAAAGGGAGAAAGAAAGAAAAAGCCAGAAGTCAAATAGATTACATGGAGCAAATCTGGGTTTTTTTGAAATTCAGAATTTTGTTGTTTGCTCAAAAGAGAGAAAAGATGTAGTGCAGAAAGAGGAGAAAGTGGACTGACCGATTCAACAGGAACCTGTACATTATATCATCACAGTTTATAAAAGGGTATTGTGACAAAAAAGTTGTTCACCTGCCACAGAAATGGTAACGCGAATACTGACTCAAACAAAGTTGAACTCCACACATTTTACTTTATCCAAAAATAAGGAGACGTTTAAACCCCAAATGAAACTTTGAGAAAGAAAATGAGTGCATTATTTGGTAAAAAAATAATAATAATAAAATAAATAAATAACATCAAAAGAAAAACAAAAAGACAAACAAAAGAAGAATAAAATAATATACATATTTCTTACCAGGAGAATAAGCACAGCAAAATTCCATAATTGATCACTGACTTTGTCTATGTCTTAACTCGGTTTAATTATTTATCATCCAGACACAAATAACTCAACATGAATTATGTGCTCATTTTCATGGATTGTGCACTTTTACGTATGGAAAACCTTTTTTGTCAATGTACCCTTTCAGAAAAACACCACGGAATTTTCTTACACCATTACAAAAAGTCTTTGAAGGCCAGTAATTAGAATTTCAAGTTGAAAACAAGATTTTAGTATTTGTGAGCATTGGCGATGTTCATACACATATATAGGGGGTAATAGACAAATCATAAGGACAGACACTTGTACACCAGTAAATAATACATGATTATGATGTACAGTATGTAAAGAACAAAAACAAATTATTGTATTTCTACTTGAAAAAATAAATAGGACAAAGTAAGAAAAATAATGATGAGTTGACAAGGCTACCAAGACCCTTTTAATTACATGGTGATTAAGATTTTGCGGCAAAATGTTTGATACATTTCATCCAACCAACGGTATGTCTACAACCTCATCATAATTTCTACAATATAGAGAAACGAAGTGACATCACTGCCGCTGGATGCCGCTATCCCCCTGAGTCGCAGAGCTATTTATTCTATTGAAAATACCATAGGATCATCTCAGATGGCATCATATAAGAACTGTGCAAAAAAGAACAAATCAGCCCCGTGATTTTACTCATATGGATATGACAAATCAACTGACAGTGAAAAATTCTAATTAACCAAAAGAAATATATATATACATATTTTCCAAACAAAGACGTTCATCAAATGTAACTCAATATCAAAAACGACACAGAGTCACATACCTGACAGAATCGCAGGGCTGATTTGTTTATTTTTGGAACACAGTTCTTATATGCGATCTAAGAATCCCCTATGGTATTTTCAATATAAAAAATACCTCTGTGAGCCAGGGGTAGCGGGAGTGACGCCAGGTCTTCGGTACTCTATAGACAGCAGATCAGGAGTAGATCTGTGTCCAAATAATATTCATTGGCCATTGAGCGATCTTGACCGGCACAATGGAACCAAAAAAGACCACCACAGAAATGGGAACCACGTCTCTTGCAGGATAAAGCAAATGCATTTTACAGGAGAACACTTTATATTTTCGCCTGCTGTCGTCTTCACCGGACGTTTCTTGATTTCCCCTCCAAGTACTTGAACACTGGTTGTTGGTGTGATTCCTCTTTTTGAAAACAATGGTTACAACTATAGCCACAGGCAAAAAATGCCAACTTGGTTTAAAAGTCTGAACTCACTGTGAACTCAATTATACAGAGCCATAGACATTTGACAGCTCCAGTCCAACTATGTCAGATTTGTGGTACTTATACCATCTCAAAGGAAAAACAAAGCAAAACAAACTTGTTCTGTGTTCCTTAACCCATTCAACCCGGGAACGCATCGACAAATGTAGATATTCTAAATCCTAACAGTTTTCTGAAAAACTTATGTTGCTATATCAGTGGTGCTCAAACTTTTTGTATGTATGTATTTGGCCGCCGACCTCCATCTCAAACTATTTAGTTCCAGGGACCCCCAGAAGCAAAGATTTGAGTTACAAATGTTCGCTTTAAAAAATATATATTCAAAGATTTGCAAAAATGATCAAGATTTTTCAAAAGAATATCAGATCTACAAGCTCGTATGAGCTATCTGCTATTTTTTAAAGTATAAAATAATGATCTAATCTAAAATGACACAGATGCATTTCCGGATTGAATGGGTTAATAAGATTTGTTTTAGAAACCTGGTGCTGGCTTGAAGAAACATTATGAGTCAAGTTTTTAATGAGGTTTGGTGAAGCCTACCTGATCCTTCCTCTGTCACCATGCCAAGACCCTCGGCTTTGTTCTGCCTCTCAAAGGCATTCAGGTCCAGGACACTGAAGCACAAACAAACACACTGCAATTCACCTGTGGTGTGTTATACCGTACAATGCTCATCCTATAGAACAGGGGTCTTCAGCGTTTGTCAGGCCAATTAAGGACCTCTTGAGAGAGATGAAGCAGCTGCTATTTTCGGTGAATGTTCCCCCCAGAATAGGTTAATCGGTTCCTATAGCACAAATAACACGAAGATTTGGTGGCCCCCGTGTAGTAACTCTGAGGACCCCTCGATCCCCAGTTGATGAACCATGCTATAGAAGCTATAGAAGACACCCACTCACTCACTCACTCACTCACTCACTCAAAAAGGCTCAACATCCAATGATGTACAATATGGTAGCTCTCACCAACTTAAAAAAGGGACAAGGACAGTGCTTTAATTTATTGATGAAAAAAATGATGTTTCGGCCTAGTTGGCCTTCAGAGCATATCTTCATCATTTACTTCACTTCACTTGACTTCACTCACTCACTCACTCAGAGAGTGAGCCACTCGCTCATACTTTCACTCACTGGAGTCAGTCAGTCAGTCAGTCAGTCAGTCAGCCAGTCAGTCAGTCGAACAAGTATTGTCTTTCATGCTACAGTGAGAACCCTTGAGTTGTAACTAGGTTACCTGCATGACTGCATGAGGCCAGCCAGACTCTGAAAGAAGCCCACGTCCTTTTTGTCTTTCAGATAGTCCAGCATTTTCTGCGAAAGAGCAGACAGAATAAATCATACATTTTTATTTGGTATGACTTGCAGTTAAATGACTTCATAGACATTCCAAATGACATAAATTGATTAGAATATATCGACTCCTCTTCTTCTTTCGTCTAGACGAAGAGCCGATATATTCTAATCAATTACAATTAGAATATATCGACTGCCAAGAGAAAATAAAATATGACCAGAACCAAAAAGGGAATGGCCTATTTGTCCACTAAATATGAGTCCAAATACAGAGCATTTTAACCCTCTAACCCTGACCCTACTACATGAAGTCATCTCTTACATGGTTGGCTTATTATAGGTGTTTGACATGTAACTATTGAGCATGAAGTTGGCACCCAAGGTTTTACAAAGTTCAAAAACATCATGAATTTATAATGAAATTAGAGTTTCGACAGATGTAATCTGTGCTAGACTGATTTTCGTGGTGTGTGGACTCTTGGCACTCCCATCATCTGAGACTCAGATAATGATTTTCTCTACCTCCTCAGTTTGGATAAACATTATCATGACAAGAAAATAAAAATGTCCTCGTCCTACTTCAAAGGTCCAAATGCACAGTATGAATACATATTCTCCACTATTCTATTTGTTGTAAATCAGTTGCATATCTGCTCTCTTTTCTCCTTACATTTTAGCACATACAGTACAGTAATGGTTTGGCACACTCCTTAGACACACATACACTCCAAAAAGACAAATAACAATTACTGATATTAATCCATTAAGACCGGGCAAAGCATTTATTTCATTTTAGATTTATTTGGCTTTTCAAAAAATAGAAGATTTTCATTTGATTTATTTATTTATTTCGAACAATTTCAAATATAAATGAGAAAAGACAAAGGAGAAAAAAGGGAAAAATTAGAAAAAAAGAAATTAGATTAAAAAAAAATGTACTTTGATGTTAAAATAATTTTAACATCATCCTTAAATTATATTCCATGTTTGAAAAAGGAGTAGGAAGAAGTTTTGTGAAAACTTATCAGGTCCTACCCCTTCTTTATGTGCTCAAATATCTCAAAAGATTAAGAAAATATATTTTGGCTTTCCGCCCCAGTGTTTACAAAACAAAAACAAAAAACAAGTAAAAAATGAATATCTCAGATCTACAAGCTCGTAGCGCGGAACTCTTTTTTTAAATCGTGAAAATGTGTGCAAATCTTTGAATGTGAATTGTTGAATGTTAAAAATGTTCGCTTTAAAAAATATAAATATATATTCAAAGACCCCCAAAAAATCAGATCTACAAGCTCATAGAAGCGCTATGAGCTTGTATATCTGCTATTTTTGAATTGCCTAAGAAATCTTAAAATGACACAGATGCATTCCCAGATTGAATGGGTTAAATTGAAATCCCTGTTACAATAGGGTAAAAGAAAAGGGAAAGAGTAAAGGTGAGATTTTAAAGGTGAGACTGATACCTGTTGTACGGTGGAGTTGCCCCCATTCAGGACAGCTATCCCCAGCTTCAGAGTACAGGCCACCATCGGACCCATCTCCCCTGTGTGAAGGACCCAGACACACACTCATGTTCATTCAGCATCTACACAGGCCTATAATAATATGTGCAGAGCCTTGTATTAGAGAGTTGGGTCACCTCAGGGGCAGAAAACAGCGCCGGTCACATGGTTCATGTAAACTCGAAATAGTGACAAACGCGCATAGACTCCAGTGAATTCCGTAAACTTCTGGTTCAGGGCTTTGTCACTATTCTGCTCCTCGGACTGGCCCGATGAAGTGAACGAAGGTGACGCAGCTCTCCTTAAATGGCTCTGAATATGTGAAATCACACATACTATTTATATTTATAGGGGGCGGCATTGGCTCAGGATGTAGAGCGGCCGCTTGGGAAAATGGAAGGTTCCCAGTTCGATCCCAGGCTCCCCCAGAGTTATAGTGTCGAAGTGTCCTTGGGCAAGACACTGACAGAACCCCTAATTGCTCCCGATGAGCAGTTTGGTGCCTTGCATCATTTCCTCCGCCGTCGGTGTGTGAATGTGTGTGTGAATGGGTGAATGTAATGCGCATTGTCAAGCGCTTTGGATAAAAGGTGCTATATAAATGCACCAGTGGCGCAGTGGTAAAAGTCCCTGCCCACCACCACAGAGGTTGTAGAGAGTTGTAGAGAGAACTCACTAACGCTCTGGACCAGGGCTAGGCGCAAAGCATAGACCCCTGGGGGACACCGGTCAACGCAAGTATACAGTCAACACTTCGTGTCGCAACGCATTGTGTGCTTGTAGATTGGTTATTTTCGGCGAAGAGATTTGGTGTAGACGGAAATACGTTTAGCATTTCACGCCAGCCTATGTCGTTACCACAGCAAACAGTGCAGATAGGTTGACGATGTTTGAAGAATACACACATCCAATCTGATCACATGCAAACAAGAGTGTGGACAGTCAGTCCTAAAGATCAGATTTGACATGAGATACAAATCAGATGTGCCTGCCCTGCAGACAGATGGATGCAAAAACATTAGCTCCTGGGTGGAGGCAAATAACCATAAAAGCTGAAACAAACCTTTGCTAGCGCTGATGGTTTGCAGCACCATCTCAGCAGCCCCGCGGTCGTGCAACCTGGCCTGCTGGTACAACAGCTTCTGTTTCTCCATCTCCTTCTCCTGTTTGTGGGAAACAACAAGACACCGGTTTGGAGGGTAGCTAGCACCAGGTCAGTATGGTACAGTACGGATCATTGGTTTCATTCAATCCTCAGATGAATTGTATGTGTAAATCCAGAAATTCTAATTCAGCAAAACAGAAAAATATTGATCACATGATTTGATGCAGGTAAATAAGAAGATCTCTACCATAAAAGATCTCTTTCAACCCTGAGTCTTTGCAAGTCTACACAATATGCCAGATTTTGTGTAACCAAATATAGATATTTTAAGTCTTGGAGCCTTGACAACTAATTCTATGACAGCAGATGGTTGGTGACTGTGTGTGTTTTGAAAACACTGATGAGTGACTGTGTGCTGTCAGTGGTAGAACATTTTTAAAATCTTTAAATATAATTTGTATTATTTAGCCTGGGTTTTGGGATGCTGGGTTTAACCATATTAGAACAATTCATTAAGTGCCAAATTAATAGTCACCAATCATAGGAAAGTAAAGTACATTAAATTGGCTTTCGAACATGCCTGTGGTTGTCTAATATGGTTGGTGATCATATTACCATGTATTCCTCTAGCACCATTCTAGCCTAAATCAACAGCTACGTGACCCAGGTCTACTGAAAACACATGAGACTGCCATTGGTTGAGTCAGATATTTTTAGACAGATCCAAGCAAAGACAAAGTCTTCATACCAAATCTCAAGAGACCTCAGGAGTGTTTCTGTGCAGTTTCTCCACAGATAAGAATAGAGTAGAGTACTATATGTATGTTTTACCACCCATTCTGCTTCCGTAGTCTTGTATATATTCATACAGTACAAACCCAAACTTAAATCCTTTTAGGCAGAGAGACTCAACTAGGAATAGAATATAGCCCTCCCAGCAATCCCACTTTAACACCGCTCTATGTAAACTGTAGCCCCAGGTTTCCAGAGGGTGGCATACCTGTTTCCCGTTCCGGTTCAGTTTCCAATAGCTTTGTTTGATTGGCTCTGTAGCAGATCTGTACCAGAAACATACAGTACAGTGTGACACCTTCACATGTGTTTCCAGTAAAAATCTGCTGCTGAGTCAATCAAATGAAGCTATAGGAAAATGAACCGGAACAGGGAAGAGGTATGCCACCTTCTGGAAAAGCAGGACTACATGTAAAGAGGCTATAGCCTCGGTGATTGAGACAAACAACTCTGCCAGCGAGCAACGGTAGGTGCCGAGCTCGGTTAACCACAGATCTCTCCTCCTTGTTGGCAATTTTGTTGCTTAAACCTTTGATAATATCACGCTGTGGAAATAAAACCACATAATTTCACAGTTCAGTGAACAAACTGTTGCTATCAACTAAGTACAAAACAATATAACTATGAATGGTAGCCAGGGGGAGATTTCATAGCAATGGGCGAGCACTACTGTGCAGCCAGTCACCATATTCAAAAGCCATGCAAGAAAAACACTGTGTGTAGAGTGTGAAGCTTCGGCAAGAGTTTAGTAGAAGTTCAGTAAAGTTCGGCAAAAGTTCAGTATCTACTGAAATAGCCTCCTCTATGGTGCCACCCCAAAAGTTCTCAAAAAACTTCAATATGTGCAAAACTCTGCTGCCCTAGTATGTGAGACACTCTGTTTAAAGTACTTCAACCCTCATTTACTGAACAAGACCAAAGAGACTTACAAGTCCTGATAGCAGCCCCTACTGCTCCTTACATCAAACAGGACCAAAGTGGTTTGAACCACCTGACCTCACCCTCAGCTTTACACACAAGATGGCACATGAACTAATAGGCGGATTGAAGGAAAAAACCCTAGTGATTTACAGTAGGTGACCCCATGGCACTTCCTCTAGTGCCAATCTTAGGCAAAAAAAAATCTTTATATGTTTATTTTGTTTCACTTAAAAGATTTAGCTGTTGTTCAGAATACAGTACAGTATGTGTTAATCCTTTAGTGAATATACTGTAGAATATTCCCAAATAATACATTTCAAGGTTACTTATCTATTTATGTTTTTTTTTTTGTCCCACTAGAGAGAGCACGAGTCTCTAAGGATGGTGGTAATGGAAAGATTATAGGGTCGCTAAATGTGTAGGGTTTTTCCTATGGGGAGCATGAATACGCTATCCACCCATTACATGTTAAGACATCTAGTGTGCAAGTGGAAACTTTGGCCTGAGGGGTGGCACTTGCGGAAAGGCCATAGGGTCACCAAAATCAGTAGGGTTCATCTTTCAGGAAGGATAAAGGTGACAGACAGACAGACACTTAAGCCTGATTTATATTTAGTTGTGCGTGGGTGTCGTGCAGCGAAAATAGTAGATCTACAAGCTCTCAACACCTCGCATGTGAGACACCCATTCGCAACTAAAGCCTGATTTATACTTAGTTATGTGCCGTTTTCGTGCAACGTAAACAGCCGATCTACAAGCTCACAAGAGCGACATGTTGTGCGCTAGACATGTTGTGCGTAGGTCGGCTGTTTTCGGCGCGCGACACAATGCACATATCAGGCACAAGCATAACTCAGGCTATCGATAGACAGACATACTGTAAAGAAACGGATAGACACTGAACAGATACGGTAGGATAGGAGGACCACCTACTTCAAAACTCTTCACTTCCTCTCCATCTTCATCGTCTTCAGCATGGCAACTCTGACCGAGAGAAAGATAGAAAGAGAGAGGGAGGGGAGAGAGAGAAGAGGAGGAGGAGGAGGGATGTAAGTTATCAGTCTGCAAATGTGCATGATTATACACACTGATGAAGATTGTGTTGGGGATTGAACTCTCACCTTAGCCATGATGTCAGCATAGGCCATGTAGAGGCAGTCCTCATCCAGTTTACTGCAACAGGAAAAACATCTTCACTCAGCACAGGAAGTCATTAACCACATTAAAGCTGGCGTCCCTGTTTTGGGCATGTCATTATTATTATTCTCTGTCTGTAATGTTATGAGAAGCCTCTATCGTCTTCCTCTGTGCTTGAAAGGCTTGTGTGTCTGTCTCACCCACGTAGGGGTAGAGCGACATTGAGAGAGAGAGAGAGAATTGTACATACATTTCTTAGTTTTGATTGCTTTATTTCACACTTGTTTTGGCAATGTAAATGTATGTTTGAACTGAAAATTGAGAGAGAGAGAGAGAGAGAGAGAGAGAGAGAGAGAGAGAGAGAGAGAGAGAGAGAGAGAGAGAGAGAGAGAGAGAGAGAGAGATGTCAGATCCACAATGTCCTCTACCTAGTGAACAATGCTCTTTCACTTTCAATGTTTGCTACACCACTATGATTTGTGCCATATGGCAAGAAGTCACACACATAATGACATTACAGACGAACGCCCATGAGAGCTTGCAGTTGCAGAGTGGAAATAATAGACACCAAAATTAAGAGGTACTTTATAGATAATAGCCCTTTGCGAGTGTTGTTGCATGAATCAGTGGAACAATGACTTCCTGTTTGTGTTTCAGACGAGGTTGTCCCTTACATTACCGCACCTCCCTTGCAATGCTCTGGCACCTCGCTAGGGAGGTGCACGTCACACTCCTGCAAATGGACTTTCCCTCACGACAACAACAGGTATTAGGTCTGTCATCACGCAGAATAGCATCTGTATACATTGCCTTTAACCACATAAACCCTAGTGTCAGTATTCTGGGCATGTCATAATCGGCGAACATTCTATGAAAATAGCTCACAACACGTCACAGTCAGCTATTTTTGCCGAAAGATTTGGTGTAGAGAGAAAAAAGGAGGGGAAGTAGACCCTTGGGAACCCAGTCAACAAAGTATTCATTTAAGGCAAGATTTTGGCCTTTAGAAATTTGGCCTGTAGCAAGACAACGTAATTGCAATAATCGACAAAATAAACGTAGTTTCATAGTCGATGATAGTTGTCACATACTTCTGCCTCTGGTCAAACGCAACATTGACATGATTGAAAAGTTGAGGATCTTAGGGGATTTGTTTTCACAAATCGATTTCCACTTATGTTCAAATCTCATTCCACAGTGATTGTATCCACCAGTGTTGGTGCTGTGATTTGACAGATTGAATTAGGAAAAGGCAATTAAGTTATTGCCTCTAGAATGAGGTTAAAGGTCAGGTAGAATGAATTAGATTAACAGCCATTTAATAGCCTACTTACTACATATGCATCACTGATGCTGGTTTTGCTAGGATAAGACCGACAGTACTGAACACAAACAATATCCAATGTCATGTCGATGTGTTATTGTGAAATGTACACTGTCTGGTTATATACACACACGCACGAACGCACGCACGCATATGTTTATAATTATATATATACATATACTGTATATATATGTTATGGCTGATAACTGCTGGTATAGAGGGGAAATAAGGATTGGTTCAAAAACATTAATTTATTGTTTTGTTATGCATACTACGCCTTTAACAAATTTAATTTAAAAATAAAAATGTTAACCCTGGCATCCCTCTTTGAGGCAAATGTTCATTTATTTTTTCCAAAATAGTGAAAATGGCAGATCTACAAGCACACAACACGTCACATCATGAAAAAATAAGTAAATAGTGTTAAGTGTTAAGAACGTGTTTTACTGGAGGGTTACATCTGAGTATAGCTGACCATTTCTCTGTGAGCGCCGTTCTGCTGAAGAGCTGAATGAGCTGATGGAGTGGATCGATATGTTTCACACCCTCCTCTTCCTCCGGAGGCTCCTCTTCGCCAGGTTTCTGAAACACACACACACACACACACACACACACACACACACACACAAGCCCATACACAGACACACACACAGGCAAACTGAGGTCAGTCGAGGTGACACAGACAAACACAATTACGTCGCTGTCGGCTGGAAACCTTGTATGTCCAAAACGGTTACTTTTCAGTAAAAGGAAACATACATTGGATATTACAATACATCCAATGCAGTTATTAGTCACAAGTATTGTTAATACTTTTGATTGCTTAAGGCCTGAGTCCGATTCTTAAAATGTTTTCTAAATCCTAACAGATTTTTTAAAAAAATATAAAACATTTTTTTTTACGATTTTTCAAAAATAGCAGATCTACAAGCTCGTAGCGCGGCACTCGGTGCCGCGCTATGAGCTTGTAGATCTGCTATTTTTGAATAGCCAAAGAAACCTAAAGTGACACAGATCTAAAGGTCTAAATGGGTTAAATATTTATACATCCTTCAAATAGACTTAACCACTTTCACTTTCAACATTTTAAAAGCAGATGAAAATAGCAGATCCAGAAGCTCTCAACATGTCGCGATGTGACGCGTTGTGAGCTTTCTCTTCTTTTCTATGACACTCTTGAACGACGAAGCAGGGCATTCATGTCATATTAATGTTTATAACCCCAATATAAACATAATATGGAGATACAAGGTTTCCGTCCCGGCCCGACAACAACGATAAGCAACGTGATAATAAGCGACCTCTCTTTCTGCGTCTATCTATCCATCTCTTCGCCCTTGTTCTGGGCAATAAGCTGTTGTAATAAACACCTGTCTGGTTAGAGAGGAAATAATAATGTCAGGTGATGAAACCGTCCAAATCAAATCAGCCATTCTTTGTCAATGCAAGTTTCCTTCTCTGTGCTCTGCATATTAAGCTGGAGGGAAAACGTTGTACAGATCTGGTAGGGTAGTGGCACTGAAAAGCATGTGTCATTATTTCCACTGCAGCCATTTTATTCTGTTTGGGTTGTTCACTGCAACGATAGCAAAGCAAATTGCCTGTTCTAGATAAAAGGAGATGATGCTCCCAAAGTGAATTGAATTTGCAATTCAACATTTCAACCAGAGAACATGATGTACCTGGTGTTTCTGTCCATGATGTACCTGTACGGGGATAGTTTCAGAACATAATGCTGTGCTGCACTGTATTAAATTCACTAAGGGAGCATTCTAAACAGCGTGCGGATTATTACAGGGGCGTCATTTGGGGTCTCAGGAGATGGCAATTGCCACCCCCTAGTGTTCACATTTAACCTTAAATGAATTTATTTTATGCATATTTCCGCCAACTCTATACATTTTTTGCAAATCAATCTGATTTCAGATCATCCCTGTCCAATACATATGACATGTGACACATGTTATAGATACTGTATGTGTTTTCTTATCTGCAACCATACATTTATTAATCACTTTCAACCTGGCATCCCTATTTTGGGCATGTCATTATAGGTGAACATGTTCAAACATTTTCTCCCCTATTTCTCCACTATTTTGGAAATGGGCCTTAAGTGGTACTTATTTTTGCCTCCACCTATATTTTCTGAAATTTCACCTCTGTGCAGATATCATCTCTTCTCTATATATTTTTAACCAGCACCTGTTACCATTGAAAAGCATTGGCAGAATCGGCCGCATAGGCAGAATTAAAGTGTGGTGTGACTGCACCCTTTAAAGCAAATACCCCAATACTTTAACTCAAGTACAAAGTTTACTGAGAAACTTTCATGTGTAATATTTGACCAGGAGCATATCTATACTTTGACTTTCAAGTACTGGGGTTAAGAACTTTGTCCACCGCCAAGGAAGAAAGGCTGAAAGTTAATGCTGCTCAGCATGAACCATGACTTTGAAGGCTCAAGGCTAAGCCATAAATGTAGGTGTACATTAAATATGGATTTATTTAGCTTATATTGCTGTACCATCTCACTAGACTTACAAATTCTAAAGTCTGCAGTTCATTCCAACCAAACACAAACTTTATTCAGCTATAGGGCAGGTCAAAATAACCTCATTCAGAACTTTGGTAGTGCCTTTCAAAACTTTTATAAGTAGTTCTTGCACCTCCACGTTTTTCTAACTAGCCGAACACCTCCGTAGCCAAACATGGTGTGATTGGTCAGAAGTTCAACGCCTTAGTGATTTATATTGTCTTATTTCTAATCTGTCAGCACCATGGACAGTTTTGAAGAAATGTTGGCTGTGGATAATCCCTCTCTGTGCGACTACAAACACAAATGGATTGCAAGGAATTAATGGAGAGAGATAGTACACACTTTGTCCACTGTTGTCTGTCAACAGAAATGGCCAAATCTCTGAGACAAATTATGTCAAGGCACGTTGGATGTTGATGAAAACAAACAGCGGCGATCCAGGCGATAAAACGCTCCAGCGCTGTACGTGGCTTGGCTGGACCGATCAGTGGTGTTGCTAGGCAGAGTACTTTGTGGGGACGACTAGGTTTCAGAACTCAGAGTTGAGACGTATAGGGAAGTAAAAAACAGTTTTTACTTAAGGACTGTGGCATAAAATCAATGGTTTAAAATAAATCTCTGGACCCCTACACCCCAGTTAGAGATGAGATCTGTTGACAAGCTACTGCTGGTCGTGCCAGAAACTAGCAAGAAAACCAGGGGCGCCCGTGCAAATCCAGCCTGCCCCTCCACATTTAGCCAATCGAGGTTTTTAAGACTCATTTATTTTCTTTGGCTTTTAATCACATCTGAGCTCATCTTATTTATTTTATTTTGTGCATACATATGTATTGTGATCTTGTTGACACTTGTGTACATGTATGCCTATGCTTTGCTTGTTTGTTTTACCCTACAGCACTTTTAAATGTGCTTTAGAAATAAAGTTTTATTTGATTTGAAGTTTACATTATGAACCCTCAAGAAGTCTCAGGTCTACTACACAGTGAGGCAGTGTTTAGTTATTATGATGTAGGAACAAACTTGCAAATGATCTGGGGCTTGTGCCAATTCTGAATTATTTTACATCCAGGCTAAAAAAACTTTGTTTTTGTCTTTTATTTTATTATTTTTACACTTTTAAATGTTTCTTGGTCTGTGTTTGTCTCATCTACAGCTTGAATTACCTTTGTGTATAAAGTGTGCTATACAAACTTGACATGCCTTCCTTACAGTACAGTATGTTACACGTTACCAACTAAGATTTTCAATGGTCAAGTCAAACGTATTACAGGAAAAAACTAAGGAAAGGAAACCAATAAACAAACAAGAAAACAAAACGCTCAAATTATGCAAGCGAGGAGGTCACTAAAAGAAGCAGCTTGGTATAGTCTCTCTAAATGGTGTTACATAACGCTTGAATCTGTGAAAACAGCATGCAGAGTATTTTCCTACATGATCTAATCATCAAAGGGACAGTGGAAACAATGAGAATGAACCATAATGTCATGACAGAATGACATGTAGAAACTGTCAGCTGTCAGAGACACAGAGGACTTTCCTGGATTGAACCTTTCCTCACCATACGCAGTAAGATCCCGCTCTGAAGAGTGTACAAATGGAACCAAATGGACCCCTGCGGCTACTGAACACTAAGGAGTTTACTGTGTAATTGCCCGATAATGACAGCTTGGGGTGTCACTGTAAATGGCCTAAATGATTTTCTCGCAGGGGTCAATGCATCTCATCACGTATGCCCTGCAGACAGCGGGAGTCATTGGCATTTCACACGAAAGTAAGAAAAAGAAAAGGAATTGGAAGCTGCACACTGTGCTTTACGAAGGACATTTGAAAGCCTGAAAGGCCAAAACAATGGTCTTTGATGTACTTGTCAGACTGAATAGATATTTTTCAATTCTTAACAGAAGATGACCTTTGAAGTAGTTTGAAAGTTTTGAGAGTTTTTTTTAGAAAACTTACAGCCAAGTCCTCTATGAGTTTATCTTCAAAGTAGTGTTCCTCTGCTTCGATCCAGGACTTCTCATAGCCCTGCAGGAAGAGGTTCACCGCGCGGTGCCTGGGGAGGGTCAAATACACTGCATTCATATTTTACACAATACATTACACACCAACTGTGTGGGTGAGCGATCCTGTGCGGGTGGCTGACTGTACTTGGGCAAGATTTATCTCAGGGCCGACTAAGCCTGGTGTTCTTGATAAGGTGTGCATGCGTGCGTGCGTGCGTGCGTGCGTGCGTGCGTGCGTGCGTGCGTGCGTGCGTGCGTGCGTGTGTGCGTACCTAGGCAGGTTATAAAGCGGAGCCATCCTGAAGCAGGCCACCACAGCTCTCTTCCTCTGTTTGGACAACAACTTGTGCCAAACAGCCTTCTTACTCCTCTGAGGGTGTTCAACCTGGAAGATACATTGACATCACATTGAAATCACACAAGTCAGTGTCACCATGCTAACAAACTGTCCGCACGCACACGCGCACGCGCGCACGCGCACACGCACACACACACACACACACCTGGTCCAAGTGGAAGAGGACGTGAGAGATGTCCAGCACTCTCTCCACCGTCTTCTCTGGGTCAGACGTATCATCCCCGCGGTTAGGGAGGTCTCTGTACAGAGCCATCTGCCACCGGATGGCTGGGTCCTCCAACTGAGGAACACACAAACACACACAGTAACATTAATTAAAAAATAAAGAAATAATACAAAAATGTTATTGCTCCCGAGAGCAAATAGAGTGATATCATCTGCACATTTTTTTAGATTATATTACTAATTGTAGTGCAAAATTAAACTATACTGAATTCTTTCTCTTTGTATCATCAGCTGGGCGGTCTGATACCCACCAAATCAGCGTTAGCCCCAAATATGCTCTGTCCACATCCATGCCCATGTCTATGTTTTGTCCTATTCCCATGAATATACCCCAACCAGTACCCCATTAAGCGGCACAGGTTGGCAGAACTCAGTGGGTCTGCAGTGCATGGCAGTGTGCTTTCACATGACCGCCAACAGAGGAGGCTTTCCTCATGTTGGTGGCCAGGTGTCCAGAGCGGCTGGGCACTTGCGGAGGGGTGTTGGAAGATGCTTGTTGTAGCCCCCGGCCTTATACGGGCCGGAGGGTTTGACGTACTGATGGAAGGTAGGAGACAAGAGCAGGCGGACATGCAGACATGCAGGACAGATTGACAGAAGGGATGGTTGGACGGTTCACAAGGATGCAGAGAAAACAACAAAAAGGAAGAGATGGTTGATGAGGAACATACCGGCTTACAGGAATGGGTGTGTGATGCACCGTCAAAATAAAACTGTTCAATTACATTACATCTCACCTTCCCTTGTAGATGCAGATTGTTCCTGATAATCTCCCGCACCTCGTCCTCTGTGTCTTTCTGTTGATGAATCAAACGCAATTCTCCATTAGTAGACCAATATTATCTTTCAGAGGGTTGTTTTGCTACAGCAAACAGTGATATATACGGCATATGTGGCTATGAGAATAAGAGAAACGTGAAACGGTCTGAGCTTGTAGATTTGGCTACATTCAACAGGTTGAAAGTATTTACAATATTTAATATGGAATGTGGCTCTGTATTGGGAAATGAGTGCACCCAAAGTGCAGAGATAGTAAAACGTAACTTTCAGTATAGTTGTATACAAGCATATTGCAGTTATAATGTGTGGTTGTCACAAAATCCCAAGGCAGACTTGGTCTCACGGCATGCCGTTTGGAAACTACTGATCTAAAGGACATGACCAAAGTGCTATTTCTGACCAATAGGAAGCAAGACAACCAACTCCCAACCAGGAACCAGTTGTGTCATCCTGTCTGACTGAGAGGCACATTGCATGTCAGTGAACCAGTTAGGGTGGCCTACAGTACCTGAGTGAAGCGGTTCTTGGCCAGGGCAATGAGCTCCTGGTCTCCAGGGGCACAGATGTTGAGTCCAACAGGCAGCATGCGCTTCAGAGTGGCAACGATGAGACTGGTCTGCATCGTGTAGCGTTCCCCCTTCTTCTTTTGCTTCCTCCTCTCCTGGTCTGAGCAAGAACTCTGAGGAAGGAGTACACACAAAGAGAAAGATATGTTATATGCACACACACACACACAGACGCATGCAACACACACACCTAACACTCACACAAAGAAATATAAACATGTTCAGGCAAACACACACAATAGCACACATTTAAGCATGCAGTCATGGAAGTACACACGCATAGACACACACACACACACACACACACACACACACACACACACACACACACACACACACACACACACACACACACACACACACACACACACACACACACACACACACACACACACACACTCTATTCATTCATATAGCGTGCAATGCATGCAACTTTTGACATCATCGCCATTGATGTTATTGCCATTTCTTTCACCCGACCATTCATCTATCTTTTCACCTGTCCATCCATCCATACCTTGGACATCTTAGACTTGGTGTCAGTGATGAGGAAGGACATGTTGTTGATTTCATTCTGCACCACAAAGTTCTGCTCCTCCCTCTTGAAGTTCTGCAGGGGGACAGAAGACCAATGTCACATTGTAACACTGCTGCAGGGGGACAGAAGACCAATGTCACATTGTAACACTGCTGCAGGGGGACAGAAGACCAATGTCTCATTGTAACACTGCTGCAGGGGGACAGAAGACCAATGTCACATTGTAACACTGCTGCAGGGGGACAGAAGACCAATGTCACATTGTAACACTGCTGCAGGGGGACAGAGCCAATGTCACAATCATTACATAATCGCAATCACAATTATTTTGCACAATAGTCATAATCGTTTCCATGTTGAAAAATGTTTATACATTTTCAGAAATTGTGGAAATAGACTATCTACAAGCTCACAGCGTGCCTTTTTTCCTTTAAAAAATAATCTAATGATTAAATATGGCCTATTTTGGTTTTGTTACCATTGCACATTATTACTCTTGTTATCAGTCATTGTCAGTCTTTTCCTTGCATATTTAAGTTATTTGTAATATCTGCCCCGGGCCATTTTTGTTTACAAAGCCAAAAAGCCAAACAGAAATGTATTTTTTATGTTTCAATGTTCAATAACACAATTCAAAATGTTAATTGCAAGTCAAATTTCATGTTCGTGAAAACCCTAGGGACAGAGCCAATGTCACATTCCAACACTGCTGCAGGGGGACAGAGGCATATTCTAACACTGTGTTCACACAGCCTGCCACCGCCCTGAGTTGACCAACTCAGCTTGGTCAACTCAGCACACCACCTACGTAGACACACGTAGGTGTGGACGGCGGCGATTCAGGAATCCCGACTTAGTGTTGGCTAGTTCTTACACTCACATCGCATCATATAATGCTGCTATCAGCTGCACTGTATGATAATAAACCCCTTGAACCTCTCAGGCTATGTCCAGACTGGCAGCCCAAATCCAATGTTTGGCTTATCCAGATTGGAATCATATTGGTTTATCAAGTACAAACATTCAAAATGTTTATCCCACAACCCATTTTTCACCCTGTGCCAATTGCCTATGTAATCCTGGGCGCTACTCTCCCTCTGCCAGCCTAGGGAGAGCCCAGAACTGAGCTCATGCCTCCTTCAATGCATGAGGAGCTAGCAAGTCGCTTCTTAACACCTGGCAGGGGGGAGTTTCCCCCTGTCAGCGCATGGAAGGAACACGTTATTCCAACCAGTTCCTTTCACCTCCTGTCTGACACTTTTGACACAGAGGCAAGATTTATACTTGCTTCTGAAAATAGTCGGTCTACAAATAGTAAAGCTATCGTATGATATACGATAGTATGATATACGATAGTTACTATCATATAAGTTAATCCTTACTCACGCCTACTGTATGTCATTACCACAACAACCAATGCAGATTGATGATCACTTCTAAAGAAACAGTGTGGACAGTCAGTCCTAAGCAGGATCTTATTTGAGAAATAAAGTGGTATTTGCCTGCAGCCTGTACAATGCCTTACATGAGACTTGGCCCAGAAGATGAAGACCTCGGCCACCATACGGAACAGCTCCTCTGCCTCTGGGTTGGGCTCCTTCAGCCATTTGGCCCTGTCAGTACAAAACAAAATGAATTTTAAAAAGGGAAGACTGAGAATTGAAACAGAGCTGTTTTGTTTCAAACTCAGGAACTTAAAATAGGAGATGAGGACACCTTTGAATCAGCGGTACTCAACCTTTTGTGGATCACAGGCACGGCCCACGTGAAAATCTCAAAAGCGTTCGCGGCCCACCCATCTGACCACAGCCTAAGTTGTGTGCATTTTCAGAGCATGTTATGATCAATCAATTGATTGTGTTCCAGCTTGGATCAATGGAACTAACATACTGCACAGTGGTAAAAGTTCCCATTTGTTGGTATCAAAATTAAAACTTGTTGTTTTTTTGTTTCGTTTTTTACATATACATACAGTAAATGTTTTCATATTTATGTTATACTATCATTAAAATCTTAATAATCCAATTATTTGGGGACCCACTTGACCCTCCAGTGGGCCCCGGACCACAGGTGGAGAACCACCTATTTAGACCTGAGGCCGATTCCAAAAATGATTCCAAAAATGCCTTCTAAATCTTGACCTAAGTTTTCTGTAAACTTCAAATCTTTATTAAATAATAATAAATAAATAAATATAGCTGCAAGCAGCAATGAGCGGTTTCGAGAATAATGGCAGACTGGCAGACTGGCAGACTGTGACAGAGTGGCAGACTGGAAGACTGTGACAGAGTGGCAGACTGGCAGACTGGCAGACTGTGACAGACTGTGGCAGACTGGCAGACTGGCAGACTGGCAGACAGACAGACTGTGGCAGACTGGCAGACTGTGACAGAGTGGCAGACTGTGACAGAGTGGCAGACTGGCAGACTGTGACAGAGTGGCAGACTGTGACAGAGTGGCAAACTGGCAGACTGGCAGACTGTGACAGAGTGGCAGACTGGCAGACTGTGACAGAGTGGCAGCTGGCCGACTGGCAGACTGTGACAGAGTGGCAGACTGGCAGACTGTGACAGAGTGGCAGACTGGCAGACTGTGACAGGCTGGCAGACTGGCAGACTGTGACAGAGTGGCAGACTGGCAGACTGTGGCAGACTGGCAGACTGTGACAGAGTGGCAGACTGGCAGACTGTGACAGAGTGGCAGACTGGCAGACTGTGACAGAGTGGCAGACTGGCAGACTGTGACAGAGTGGCAGACTGGCCGACTGGCAGACTGTGGCAGACTGGCAGACTGTAACAGAGTGGCAGACTGGCAGACTGTGACAGAGTGGCAGACTGGCAGACTGGCAGACTGTGACAGAGTGGCAGACTGGCAGACTGTGACAGACTGGCCGACTGGCAGACTGTGACAGAGTGGCAGACTGGAAGACTGGCAGACTGGCAGACAGACAGACAGTGACAGAGTGGCAGACTGTGACAGAGTGGCAGACTGGCAGACTGTGACAGAGTGTGACAGAGTGGCAGACAGACAGACAGACAGACAGACTGTGACAGAGTGGCAGAGTGGCAGACTGGCAGACAGACAGACAGTGACAGAGTGGCAGACTGTGACAGACAGACTGTGGCAGACTGTGGCAGACTGGCAGACAGTGACAGACTGGCAGACAGACAGACAGACAGACAGTGGCAGACAGTGACAGAGTGGCAGACTGGCAGACAGACAGTGACAGAGTGGCAGACTGGCAGACAGGCTACCAGGAGTATGTTTGTAACAAAGTAAGAATTCCAAATAATGATCACCTCAATGCATTGTTGGGGACAGGGATCAAACCAGCGACCTATGGATTCACAGGCTGCCTCTCTTCTCATTGAGCTAGAGATATGGCCTCCCTGATGGTGTCTGTTGATATCTATAGGTTTTTCCGTCTGTTATGGACCAAGCCTCTGTTTCGCTAACTACTGTAAATCACTGGTTCACAAAACATTTACCAATTAAGTTTTTTTGTGTGTGAAAATAGTCAATCTACAAGCTCACAACGTGTAAGTTATCATACAGCATGGGTTGCTTATTATATACATACAAGCTCATAATGCGTCACATTGTAGATCGGCTGTGTGTGGTTACTGTAGGTGTATTAATAATTACATCTGCAAAGGAACAAGTAACTAAAGCTGTCATATGCTGTAATTGTAGTAGAGTAGAAGTAACAAAAATGGAAAGTAAAGTAAAAGTACCTCAAAACTGTACTGTGCATTGGTCATGACAAAGGCAACACTGCATATGAGTAGTCTGGTTCCCTGGTGTATAGAGCATTGTTAGAGGTATAGACTCATTTGTTTGTTAATGTTGCTACCCTTTAAATGGCCATGGCCAATAGTGTGGCATTGGGCGCTTAAAGTTAAATATTTGAAAAAATAAACATAATTTCAAATAAAAAGCCACCAGGCCACTAATGAGTTGTGAGTGAAGACAGGTGTGATTGGTGATGAGTGAGAAGGGTGGATCCAATCCATGGGAATAAGGATAATTCCTTTAACAATTCATGAAAGTCCTTACAGTCTTGCTTCCAATGAGGGCCTGTGAGCAATTAGGGGTTAAGAGTCTTGCTCAGGGACAAATTTTATCAACACATTTGCTGGCCTGGCTTGGAATCGTACCTGGGGTAACCAGGGCCTCTGGCTCCCTAGGCAGGATCACTAACCACTCAGCTATGGCCACCCCTAAATAGGAGGAAGGTTGCTGACTAGATAGCTCTTTTCTATACCCACCCTGACTAACCTTAACCTCAGTAAAACAACGACCTAACCTCAAGAAACACTATTTGTAAAATGAAGAATTCCAAATAATGACCACTTTAACACATTGTTGGGGACAGGGATCGAACCAGTGACCTATGGATTTTCAGGCTGCCTCTCTTCTCATTGAGCTAGAGATATGGCCTCCCTGATGGTGTCGGTTGATATCTATAGGTTTTTACGTCTGTTATGGACCAAGCCTCTGTTTCGCTAACTACTGTAAATCACTAGTTCACAAAACATTTACCAATAAAGTTTTTTTTTGTGTGAAAATAGTCAATCTACAAGCTCACAACGTGTAAGTTATCATACAGCATGGGTTGCTTATTATATACATACAAGCTCATAATGCGTCACATTGTAGATCGGCTGTATGTGGTTACTGTAGGTGTTGTATTAATAATTACATCCGCAAAGTAACAAGTAACTAAAGCTGTCATCTGCTGTAATTGTAGTAGAGTAGAGTAGTAAAGTAAAAGTGCCTAAGAATTGTACTGTGCATGTGACAGGTGTGATTGGTGATGAGTGGATCCAATCCATGGGAATAGGGGGAATTACAAATGATGATCACCTCAACGCATTGTTGGGGACAGGGATCGAACCAGCGACCTATGGATTCACAGGCTGCCTCTCTTCTCATTGAGCTAGAGATATGGCCTCCCTGATGGTGTCTGTTGATATCTATAGGTTTTTCCGTCCATTATGAACCAAGCCTCTATTTCGCTAACTACTGTAGATCACTGGTTCACAAAACATTTACCAATAAAGTTTTTTTTTTGTCTCCTCGGACTGGAAACTAGTGAAAATAGTCGACCTACAAGCTCACAACGCGTTGCTATCTGAAAAGTTGTGAGATTGTAGATCGGCTATTTTCACAAGAAAGTATGTCATACATAAAAAACAACTACTCTCAAAAAAGCATTTCATGTTATTGTTTAAAAATTGCACATGTCTGAATTAACAGGGTCATGTTTTGTATAATGCAATATAAATGCAAACTGTAATCAGTGGGATTTGAACCAGGGACCTTCGGCACATGAGGCTCACACTCTACTGGTGGAGCTATTGAATCGACAGCATCAGATAGTGAGAAAGGAGAATCCAACAACACAAAACAAAAGGGCAAATGAATTACTTCATACATTGAAAATAACTACTTTCAAGTATGCATTTCTCGTTATCTTTAACAATTGCACATGCATTGATACAGTCATGTTGTGTGCAATGCAATTGAGTTGAGGTCTGCATGAGGTGAGATTTGAACCAGCGACCCTGTGGTATCAAGGCAGATGATTAAGCCATTTGGCCAACAGACCCGAACTGATAAAAAGGGAGTTCACACACATCACACACTTTCACACAAATTGCTCAGAAATGCTGGATTTAAATGTTTTTCAAACTGCTCAAAATTGCAGACAATCTAAGGGCGGAGCTTACTGGTCAAAGTGATAGATATGTTCCTCATTGATACAGTCATGTTGTGTGCAATGCAATTATAATGAAGTCTACCTGAGGTGGGATTCGAACCAGCAACCCTGTGGTTTCAAGGCAGATGATTAAGCTATCAAGCTATTGAACCTACACACCTGAACTAGTGAAAAGGGACTTCACACACATGACACACTTTCACGCAAATTGCTCAGAAATCCTGGATTTAAATGTTTTTCAAACTGCTCAAAATTGCAGACAATCTAAGGGCAGAGCTTACTGGTCAAAGTGATACATGTGTTCCTCATGAGTCAAGGCACATGTGTAAGCAGGTTTAACGGCTGTCGGCCAAACGAGGCATGACTTTTGCCTGTTTAAAGTTTGCATTTTCAAAAAATTGCTATAGCGCCCCCCTTTGACCAATTGGAGTAAGATTGGTTTCAGTGATACTTGGAAGGACCCTCTACAATATTGCAAAGTGTCAAACAAATGTGAGTCTGCATGTATGTGTTAAGGGCAGATGAATAATTAAAAAAAAGCTGCAATTTTCATTGGCTTATAAAAGCTTAACGTTTTCACTTATGGAAAATCCGCTTGGTTACGTCTGTCGGCATTGGTCCAAAGTTCATGTGTATACAGTTTCGTACAGATTGCTCATAAATCCCAGGAGGAGTAGGCTTTTTACTGCTTTTTACTGCTTTTCATAGAATTCGAAATGGTGGGAGATCTAAAGGTCAGAGGTCAAAAGTCAGAGTGTGAAAGTTGTTAGGCATGAGGAGACGCATGTGTGCATCGAAGTTTCATGGCTGTGGGTCAAACAGGGCATGAGTTGTACCTGTTCAAAGTTGGCATATTTCAATTGAGTGCTACAGCGCCACCCTTTGGCCAATGTTTGTGAGTTTCGGGTTTTCGCCGTTTGGCATAGCCCTCTACCATATTGCCGAATTTCATAAAAAGTGACCACGCGGTTAGGCCAGAACTGGCAAAACCGGCGGAAGAATAATGAACTCTTACAGATGTAATAGGGTTCGAAGCCTGATAGGCTCTCGAAACCTAAATACACAGTTGTTCCCGGTTTGAAAGGTATAACAACGTATAGGTGTGTAACAAGGTGGGTCTCAATGAGCGTGTTGTACTGTACCTGTTGTAGTCAACGAATCGTATGAGGAGAGGGTAGAAGGCGTACAGGTCTCTGATCAGTATGGTGAACTCGTCCAGGATCAGAAGCTCCGACTCGGACATGTCGCCCCGCCCCTCAATCCTGCTGGTCTCCTCGTCCACCATCACCACCACAGCTTTCTGCACAGAATCAGAATCACAATCAGTATTTCAACCACTTAAACCCTCTGTTCTCAGAGAAACAGACTTGAGATACAACTGTACTTGGATCGCTTTCCCCCCTGATTTCGCTTCCCCCCCCCCCACACCATATCTCTTCGCCAAAAATATCTACAAGCGTTGTGAGCTTGTTGATTGGCTATTTTTTACCAATGTTCCCCCCAGATTTTATATTCATGAGTATTTTGTGTTGTTTGTCTATAGTCCCTGAAAACCCAAAATGGTTTGACTGTTACCTTACAGTAAGATAGAATTCTGAAGTAAAACGTTCTATTCTGAAGTGATTGTGGTCGTAATCATTTCCAATTTACATATAAAATCTCAAATGTAAAGTGTCAAACTCTTCACTAAAAAATATTCAAAGTGAAGTTCCACGTAGTGACTTTCGCACGATGACATTTACTTTTCTACGTAGTCTCCCCAAAATGAAACTTCTACGGTGCTTATTTAAATGATATATTTTTTATTTATTTATTTAGTAGAATAGAATGAAAATCCTCACATTTTTTAGTTTCTCCATCAGAGGCAGGAAGTGGGTCTTCAGAAGCTGAGCTTTGGCTTTGCTGATGATTGGCTGAGAGAAGACTTGGGGGTGGGAACAGAGACATGATTGACAGTCAAAAATGTATAATTTTTTACAATCCGCCATCTCCTACTGTACATCGCTGTCTGTCTGCCCCCAACACACACACGCGCGCGCACACACACACACACACACACACACACACACGCACACGGCACACGCACACGCACACGCACACGCACACGCACACACACACACACACACACACACAGTTTCCCAACTATCTCCACACAGAAAACGTTTCACGTTTTCTGAAAATACACAAACCTTTCACCATAGAAACCCAATCCTATCCCCAGCCATGCAGAATGTAACCTCACACGATATATGCTGAGCAGGATCGATAATGGCGGACACAGCGGTGGAACAAACAATAAAAGTACAGCTTGTGAGCAAATCTGCAGTTTACCCCTATTGTAGTGGACTGATGGAGCGGATGGGGACGAAGACCTTGAATTTACACACACACATCCTCAAAGTCTCTCTCTCTCTCACACGCGCGCACACGCACACACACATACACGCACACACAGCTCTCTTGTCCTTCCTCTACCTGCCAGTCGTTTCATCCACGCCCCCTCGTCTATTCCCAGGTTGTTGTAGATGATCTTCAGGATGTTGCCCAGCAGGCTGTTCATGTGTTCGGAGGTCAGGGAGGTACAGCAGCTGTCAGCCGTCTCAGGGTTGCTCTCCGGTCCGTACTCCCACCAGTGAGACATGTAGCTGCACAGCATCGGCAGCACCACCTGAAGAGGACCACAACACCTATCAGTCAAGCAAGCAGGTCGAAATGTACGGACAGTCATTCCAACCTTGATTTAACCACCAGATAGCAAACTATACCAGTGACAGCTTGTAGACAGGAGATAGATTTTCTCATACAGGTATGTTTTTTTTTTGTTTCTTTTCTTTTTTTATCATTTCACTGTCAGATCTGGGCGGCAGTGGCTCAGTAGGTAGAGCAGCTGCCTGGGAAACGGAAGGTTCTACGTTTGATTCCCTGCTCCCCCTGGGTTAGTGTTGAAGTGTCCTTGAGCAAGACACAGGAACCCCTAATTGCTCCCGATGAGCTGGTTGGTGCCTTGCATGGTTTCCTCCGCCATCGGTGTATGACTGTGTGTGTGAATGGGTGAATGTAATGCACAATCTATGTAAAGCGCTTTCAATAAAAGTGGTATATAAATGCACCATTTACCATTAACCATTTGAGCAAGACACTGAACCCCTAATTGCTCCCGATGAGCTGGTTGGTGCCTTGCATGGTTTCCTCCGCCATCGGTGTATGACTGTGTGTGTGAATGGGTGAATGTAATGCACAATCTATGTAAAGCGCTTTGGATGAAAGGGCTATATAAATGCACCATTTACCATTTGAGCAAGACACTGAACCCCTTATTGCTCCCGATGAGCAGCAGGTTGGCGACTTGCATGGTTTCCACTGCCGTGAATGTGTGGGTGAATGTAAAGCACATTGTAAAGTGCTTTGGATAAAAGGTATATAAATGCACCATTTACCATAGCCCCATTACGAACCTCTCACTCCGCTATACAGCGACAAGATAAGGTTCCACTAGGATGTCTACCGGAAAACGCCGGCAAAGGGTCCGTGGATTACCTTTTTCGCCACATCGTATCCAAAAACGAATGGTAGTTAAATCGCTTATTTAATCAGTCTGTGGCCATGTTTCCCATTCAACCCGGAATAACCCCCTACGTCAGATGCCAGTTCGGCTACAATGTGAAAACATGGCCACAGGCTGACTAAATCAGCGATTTAAGCGGTCGTTTCGCCCCTGTCTAAAAAGTTAGAGTTCCGGAACATCCTCAAACATCTGTAGAATTCGGGGACTACCATTCGTTTTTGGATAGGATGTGGCGAAAAAGGTAATACACGGACCCTTTGCCGGTGTTCCACCGATTCCGGTAGACATCCTAGTGGAACCTCATCACGGAGCTGTATAGCGGAGTGAGAGGTTCCTAATGGGGCAACATTTACCATTTTGTCACCACAAGTATACGGTCGGTGTGCCTAGTCCTTACCTCCATGACATGGGGCATCTGTGTGTATCTTATGCCAGACTCAGACAGCTCCATGATCTCCTCCAGAGACTTCTCCAAGGATGGGATCAGAGGACACACCTCCCCGACCTGGGCAGGAAGACCTAGAGCTGAGAGGTGGGGGAAGAGAAGAGAAATTAATCCCACCCGCATTAGTTCAAACTGCTCAGATTTGTAAACAGGAGCTAAATCCCAAACCAGATTATTTTAGGGAACGGTCATTTTGGTCACTCAATGTCCTGCAAGGACGCCGTCCGAGTTGGCCAGATTTCGTTTTTTTGCGTTGTTCCTACAATGCCCCCTCATGTGAATCAAAGGACCACAATGGAAATAAGCCTTAGGGCTTTGTTGTGTTGTGTCCTTTTTTATGCAGTGTATGCCCATTATTTTTCAATAAACATTTCAATCAATCAATCAGTGAGGTGGACGGAATCCTTTATCATGTGATGCAAAATGAGTTCTTCCCCAGCTAATCACAGCGGTTTTGAGGACGACTGGTTTCTAACACACAAGAGGGGAAAATGATCACATTACAGATGGCAGCATACTTTACCAGCGATCTCCGCAAATTGTTTACATCAACCTCCGACATGCTTTGACATAAGGGGTCTCAGACATTTTGCCCTTTCTGGCAACAGACACAGTGAACAAAGTGTGTGCTATCTCACTCCATGAATGAATTGCCATCTGGTTGTGTTTGTAGTCGCTCAGAGAGGGATTATAGAGGTTTGTACTAGAGCCCTGCATCGGGAATGGGATGTGGCGGGTCCCATGCCAGCCAACGCATATCTTTCTTGAGTGGCCGTTTTTTAAATACCTGTCGGTGGGTATGGCCATCAAAATATGTAAAATAAAATCCTGCACCGTCAATTAAAAAAAATAATCCTGCACCGTCGGATATAGCGCAGGTTTTGTGATGTTTTTGAGTCCCTCTAGAAATGTTACAGGAATATGCGATACTAGACGTTAATATTGGAGAGACTATGTGGGACTAAACACTGAATTTTTTTGTCGCGGGCGGGAGGGGCAGTCAGAAATTAACTGCGGGCGGTCAGAGTGGGTGACAGCAGGACTAAGAGATCTGTATGCAAAATCATACAGTACATATCTCAAAGAATGACAAACCCCATAAACTCATCCCCTAAAATGCCACCAACACAGCTAGGGTTGCCAACCGTCCCGTATTAGCCGGGACGCCCCGTATTTGAGCCAAAAGGGGCGTGTCCCGTACGGGACTTTGCTTGTCCAGGACTCCGGTGTAAAGGGAAAAATAAAAAATATATTTCTGTTTGCGCACACTGCAGTGTGTCTGGCTGCGTGTTTGTGTGCTGTATGCGAAGGGCGCTAGGACCGCTCAGTTGACAGGGCAGGCACAGTGCTCGCACGCGTGGGTGTGTGTGTGTGTGTGAGATTTTCTTCGGTGGGCGCGCCATCATTGTTTGTGTGGCATGTCAGCCTGTTCCCAACCCTAACCCTAACACCGAAATAAAGTAACAAAAAAAGTAACTTTATCCGCGGTAAACCCCAAAAAAATCGCGCGCGCACGAGGGACACGCGCGCGTGCATGTGTCCCGTTTCTCCAGTTCTGGATGTTGGAAACCCTAAACACAGCCTTGTGGACCAGTCATGCTCTTGCACAGCATTTCCACGTCTTGCGAAAGCCTGAAGGACCTTCTTCAAGTATTGTAGCAAACAACTGCCATGGTAGGATTGGACACAGACCTTTTGGGGCAGGGTTTTGGTTAAGGTCAATTTCACGCACGCACGCACGCACGCACGCACACACACACACACACACACACACACACACACACACACACACACACACACACACACACACACACACACACACACACACACACACACACACACACACACACACACACACACAAGTGTTCTGTACCTGCCCTGTCTTTGGCTCCTTTGGTGTTGTATATGGAGTAGGTGTTGAACTTGTTGAGCTGAGGTTCCAGGAAGGCCACAGGAAAGGCTGCTGAGAATGCAGCCAAACACTGTCCTAAAGCTGGACGTTGTCTGCAGCCCAACAGGACATGAACAGGTGAGGGAGGGAGGAAGGGAAGGAAGGAAGGAAGGAAGGAAGGAAGGAAAATGAAGAGGAGAGGAAATGAACACGGAGGGAAAGGGATGAGGAATGTACAAGAGGAAGAGAAAAACAATGTGAAACACATTTGTAAACACATCTCATCTATTCTCTATAGTCACCAGGTTTCAACATGGGCTTCCAGTGTGGAAACAAAATATCTACCACTCATTCAAATCCTCCATGGCCAAGGGAGATAATAGTCTTCAGCGTGCACACGCACACGCACACATACACACACGCTTACGCGCACACGCACACGCACACACACTAATTTACCTTTCTACATAGATGCTCTTATTGGTGCCCAGAGAGTAGAGGCTGTTAAGAATTCTGTAGCAGGACACCTGGACATCATCCACTGGAGGACAGGTCAGAGAGAAGATCGATCAGTCAGTCAATCAATCAATCAATCAATCAATCAATCAATCAACCAACCAACCAGCGAGTTAGATGATTAACCAAACTACTAACCATTCAACCACTGATCAAACAATTACATACTGTATCAGAACCACCACTAAAATCCAGTTTGGTAAAAAAAAAACGAAGTATTACATTAGCCTTAATTTCTGCATCTAAATATCATCAACATCATCCTCCTCCTCCTCATCATCACCATCCTCATCATGACGTACACATGAGGTCTTCCCCGAACAGGTTCTGTCCGATGTGCTCAAACAGGGAGGAGAGCACAGGGAGGAGGGCGAAGGTGGTGTAGTTGATGATCTGCGTGACGCCGCGGGGCTGCGTCCTGGTGTGCGTGAACTGGCCCAGCTTCAGGTTCTCCAGCGTCTTCCCCAGGTCCTCCGCCGCGTTCTCGAAGAACGCCCGTAACGCCGCCTTCACCGTCTCCAGGCCGGTCTTCATTAAAGTCCTGGGAGGTAAGATTGGGTTTCAGGTCTTACTTTTTTCCCCTTCAAATCTGCTAATCTATGAATTTGTCCGGTTCTTAAATGGATTTCAGACTTGCATTAGAGATAGCTGATGTTTTCAATTTGCCAACGGTTGTTGTTGGTTGTTGTTGTTGCTTTGTTTACTTGGCAGTAGAGAATAAACTTTTCCCTAAAATGGCCAGTTAGCATTACAGTATATTGGTGTCTTTGACACAAAAGCACTATAGCAGGCAGAAGCTTGCTAGTTTACTGAGGTATTCACTTAGTTCACAGGTTCATTCCATTCACTGCTTAAACCTGGAACACAGTACATTGGCCGCAGTATCAAGGAGCATTCAATTATGCACGCACACGCACCACACACACACACACACACACACACACACACACACACACACACACACACACACACACACACACACACACACACACACACACACACACACACACACACACACACACAGTTGCACCCACCTTGCATCGAGTGTCTGCCCCAGTATATGCAGACAGTTGACTATAGAAGTGGCATCATTACCTGAGAGAACAGTGAAGGGAGCATGTATTGGGTATCAATACACAAAAACACAGAAGATAACGTGAAAAAAGTAGCGACTTTGAGTTCAGCATCCTCTGTTAACGTACAAAGGATTTAAACGTGTGCAAACTAGCCTGTACAGTAGACTAGGCTGGAAACTCCACTTTGATGACTGATGACATGAGTATACAATTGCACAGCAGACCGCTCTATCCTCTATCCATCACATGGTATCATAAGTGGAAGTACAGTACACCCCATAAGATACAGCACACACATGCACGCCATGAGCAGATGACCATACACTTGCACACACGTGTGTATGTATATGCACACACACACATATGAGAACATGCACACACACGCAGACATAATACTCTATATCTTTTTGCATGCACACATGCATGCATGTAATCCATGCACACTCCATAAACAACTTGGACATTCACTCTCATACGAACATGCTTTCTTTATGTTATTAGTGTGGCAATTGACCACACATTTGAATTGCATATTGAGGGGACTCTACTCAATGCAGCAACAAAAGATATTTTACTTCGACCCATAGGGGACACCACACATGTGAAGAGTCTTAACTGTATGTTAAACACGAATTGGTTTTGGACCAATCTCCTCCAAATTACTTACACATGATCTCGGGACATGTGACAATGAGCACCAATCACCATCCAATGGCTTCCAAAATTAAGGGGAGGGGCGTATTTATAATATAAAATGCCATATCATGAACGCAACATCCAGTCAACTCCAAAACAAAGCAAAGCTTGTGTACACCATTGATTGAGAATTCTAAATACATTGGCTGACGTCAATGTTGTTTTGAAACTAAAATTGAATTGGCAGTAAATTGCTCTAACAACAAAAAAGGTCTTTAGTCAGCAACGTTTCACATTTAGCCAAGTTTCTTCCGTCTGCCATTAGTAATGAATATATCGTCGGTGTCCAGCCAGGACCAGCTAACTCCATTTTCAGTTTTTTTTTTTTTTTTCATAAATCAAGGCTATTGAACACCCTTTAGGTCTGTGTAAAATATCAAAACATTTGAACCAATGAAAAGTATTAAAAAGCGCCTCTGACGAAAACTCCCAACTCCATTGGATCCTCAAACTGTCCGTCAAAAACAAACAACTCCCCCCTCTCCTCTACAGCGCTGCTTTTCAACAGCATGAGTAGAGCGCGTTGCGCAGTGAACGAGGAGGAGGATCACGTAAACAAGCTCCCCGTAGTCTGTTAAAACTATGCAGTGTACCTGTTTATCAAACTTAGCACTGACGCTAATGTTATGAAAACAAGTAATTATATTTCTAAAATCTATTAAGTGTTTAATGAGGAGAGCAATGTGACAAGAAGAAAGGCGTTCATAGCATTTCTGTCGCGCTATTCTACTACCTCTTTGCAGAAGTTATTGTAAAATTTAAAGTCCTGTTTATTATTGTAGGCCTATACAGTACATGCTTGGGCAGCTTTCTTATTGAATCCATTGATTAATTATCAGCGAATGAAATATATAAGTAGGGACATAAAGTCTCTCTGCTCAAAGCAAGAGTTCAACAGGGTCTGCCAACTCTACAACAAAAATGGTTCAGGTTTACTGTCCTGAAAGCTCAGAGAAGCTTAAAGTGCAAAGATGGCAAAACTCAAGAGTACTGGTACAGAGGGGGCTTCAGGGGGGGGGGGGGGGTAGGAGGGGACTGCGTGGGGGGGAGGGGCAGTTGGGGGGTGAGAGTATTATGTAAAGTGAGAGACAAGTAGAAAGATGGAAACAGAGGGAGGAAGGAGAAATTGGGAGGAAGGGGCGATCCTTCATGAGGACGGGTGGAATTAGACATGGAAGGAAGAACAGAGGAGAAGAGGGCGGAATGGATGGATGGTGGTGGGGTGGGTGGGGGGGAAAAGGTAGGGAGGGAGAGAGACTGGGGGAGTGGAAGTTCAGTGGAAGTGAACAAAGGAAGGTGAGGGGAGAGTGTTTTTGATAGAATGGCGAGAGTGAGGACAGACATAATGAGAAGGAGGGCAGTGAGTGAGTACATGAGAGCCCTCCACATCCCCATATTCAGTAGTGAATCCAGGAATCAGGATAGCCTTCATAATCCGCTTAGGAAACTTCAGCAGGCGTCGGCCATGGTCCAATGGCCTATGCATGACACCATCTTGACAGTCACATAGACATATCATGTATACATAGTTTCAATGTCATTAGTTGAGCCACAAAGCCATTGCGAGAGTACAGTAATGAGCCTTTCTGCCTGTCTGTAGTACAAGATACAATGACATCAGATCGGGAATGCGATTGATACAAGAATGAGCATGAGATGGTAATGAGATTGTGAGATTGATATGAGAATAAGAATGCCCGTGCTGAGACATGCCCAGGTCAAAGACATTGTTTACAACAGCTTGTACCAAAAGCACTAGAAGTGCTTTTCCATTAAGCACACGTGGCATACACAGCGAGTGCACGCCTCATTTAATTCCTTTAAAGTGGCCCTTTGAGTCTCGCTGATTGAACTGCAGTGTAATGATATCCAGACGAAAACACACAACAGTTCATTACAGGTGGATTAAGGAGCCAATGTAGACAACATGCTTGTTCCAACAGGCCGGAGACATAATATTACCGGACAAAATAATACATTTCCTCTTGGTGAATGACAGGTGAAACGGCATTCACTAAATATTGTACCCAGATCTGTATCCACAGCAGTGGTTCCAAACAGTTTTTCCTTGGGGCCCCTCCGAACAGACAGAACACACTCCTGGTGCATTGCCATGGCGACACAGAACTTCAATCATACTGTAAGTCCTTTAAATATGACACAGGATAACGCCAATGGACATTATTGGCTTCAGATTACATCCAAGTTAGATTATAATAAACTTCTTTGATGCTACTCTATGGCTTTTTAGCGTTTACCTTTTTTCAATTTTTGTAAAGGCCAGTTTAGCGAGACTTAATGAAATTCCGATACTTTAGGTATTTTATTTTATGTTATCACAGATAACATCTAAGTCCCTAAATTCCCCATTTCTATCAAATTCCATGACCTGTGGCCGCACCAAGGGGAAGGGGATGAAGCCATATTGGGAAGCACTGTTTACTTAATCTTCATGTGAACTAACATTTACCAGTTCTATTTCCAGAAAATAAAAAGTCCAGATAAATCAAACACGGGTAGAAACGCACGGTAGCAGACTTAGCATCAGCAGTAGCATGCTAGTAACAGGCACACACTCATGGTCCTTACCAAATAAGGATATCCTATGTCTGACAAGAACTCCCAGTTTGCAGAAAAGACTGAAGAGAGAGAGAGAGAGAGAGAGAGAGAGAGAGAGAGAGAGAGAGAGAGAGAGAGAGAGAGAGAGAGAGAGAGAGAGAGAGAGAAAGAAAAGAGAGAAAGAAAGAAAGAGAAAAAGCAGAGAGGAGAGGAGAAACAAAAGGCAAGAAAGGGGGGTAATAAAATGAAAATTGACAACGAGACAGTCAAATATGGTCACTTGCAGAGACGGAAGACAAAAAGGAAACAGAAAAATGAGACGGACACAAACAAAGAGTAGACAAGACAAAGATGACTAAGTGAAACAGTGATGAAACAGTAGAGCTGTTTGACGTCTGTGTGGTAGTGACATCAAAGTACTCAGCATGAGTTCTTTTGTACAACACACTTGAACACAGCAGGGTGGGTTGCTTGAAATACACTTTCTGAACAGTGACTTTTAAAGGGAATAGTTCACCCCCAAAATTGCTTTTTTTCTACCGATTACTCACCCCACGGAGCCTTGAATTGAGGGAGATTTTTTTGTTTTTGTCGCATTCCTCTCCGGTAGGAGACTCAAAGAGTCTCCATTGAGTCTCCTACTGGAGACTCCGCCGGTCATCAAATTAATGGCTCGGAATGCGACAAAAAACAAAAAATCTCCATGAATTCAATGCTTCATGGGGTGTGTAATTCATAGAAAATATGATTTTTTTTAGGGTGAACTATCCCTTTAAGCCTGATCTATACTTGGGGGCACGCCGGGTGTCGCGTGTTGAAAACAGCCGATCTTCAAGCTCACAATGCGAAGCAATGTGGCACATTGTGAGCTTGTAGATCTGCTATTTTCGGTGCGCAACACCGGTGTGTAACTGTTATTATAGTATTAAACATGTAGGCCGCAATATTGCAAGTCAATCTTTTTTGGTGAGAAATCGTTTCTTGGCATTTTGCCTCAGCAGGAACTTCCTCCCAAAGCTAGCAAACAAAGCTATTTGTGTAAACGACATGAACTTCAATACTAGACGGACCTTTATTGATCCGGGATGTGACAAATCTCTCATTTCCTGGCTAACAAAGACAGTAGTTAAGTTTTCATAAAAGCAGATCGACTTGCCCATTGGAGCCACGACAGCATTCAAATCTGCAGTTTAGAGGTAATATTCTTTGCTTTATTACTTTATTACTGCCTTGCGGAGTCAGGCAGTAATACAAGTACTAACTTTAGAAACTTTGAAAATACCCCTGAGCTCTTTTAACCCATTCAATCCCGGAACGCATCTACAAATGTCTTCTAAATCCTAACAGGTTTCTGAAAAATGTATGTTTAAGTGGTGCTCAAACTTTTTCATGTCAAGGACCACCCAAAATTATATGTATTTAGCCGCGGACCCCCATCTCAAAATATTTAGTTCCAGGGACCCCCAGAAGCAAAGATTTGAGTTACAAAAATATATATATTCAAAGATTTTCACAAATTTTCACGATTTTTCAAAAAATAGCCAAAGTATAAAATAATGGTGATAGCTAAAATCTAAAATGACACAGACACGTTGCCGGATTGAATGGATTAAAAATCACCCTGGATTGTGTCAGGGTACAACCTACCCCCTCTCAATCTTTTATTAAAGAGCAATGGCACTGCTCATCAGGGTGACATAAAAGATTACAGGATTTGACATATTCCTCATTTCCCGGCTAACAAAGACAGTAATTAAGTGTTCATGAATGCATATAGACTCAGCCAGGACAGCATCCAAATCTGCAATTTAGTGGTAATATTCTTTCCTTTATGTTAGGGCAGAAAATAATTATATTGTACCGCTACTAATGGTTCTTTTAATTTTAGTGTCACAAAGCCCACTTGGCCAGTTCTCGTGGGTATGCAAGACAAAGGCTATAGCATTGCTTCTCAAAGTTGGGTCCGCGGACCCCCAGGGGTCCTTGGGGGAGGGGGGGGGGGGGTGCAGGGGGTCCCCAGATAAATGTGTTGATATAGCGTCAATCATTTTAACCACTTTATCCATTTATATGTTGGCTGTTATATATTTGAAAAATATCTAAAATGTTTGAAAAGTGTTGAATAATTTTGATAAATCATAGAATTCGTTTTTTTTTTAACATAAATCTTCTCTTCTGGGGGTCCCTGGCACAAAACATTTCAGATGGGGGTCCGTGGGCAAATATATATATATATCAATTTGGGGGTCCTTGACATGAAAAAGTTTGAGAACCACTGGGCTATAGTAATGATATAAGATAATCTTATGGATGTTGGTGTCAATTGGTCACCTGGTCACCATCTCCTTCTCTTTGTTGGAGGCGTGGCCACCACTGCTGATTGGTCGGACGGGAGTGGAAAGGAAATAGAACTGGTGGTTCTTGAAGTACTGGTCCACCAATGGCAAGACAACCTGTGGGTCATATGGTTGCATTACTTTGTGATTGATTGATTGAACGGTTATTGAAAATGACTTCAAAAGGATAAATACACAAGAAAGCACATAGGCTTGTTTCCATTGTGGTCCTTTTGGGGAAGCAACAATACATTACAAATACAATACAAGGACAAAAAACAAAAAAACTTAGTTTTGTTGCCCTGTCCCCCATACTTTTGGGAAAAGGGGGCAGGGAGCAAAAATACATTACAAATATGAAACAAGGACAAAAGATTAAAAATCAGTCAAGATCAGTCCTTGGTTTAATATTAAGTCCTATTATTGGCCAACCATCTTTCATATACAAGTCTACAAGTCTACTAGACTAAGGAAATGTGTGAAGAGAGCTGTCTAATAGTTTGCACAAAACTAACCTAAAATAAAACATACATGCAGGAATGCAAGAATTGTGCTTTTGCTGTTATATCTTGTTAATATCTTTTAATCGTTTCTACACATTGTATTTGTATGACAGCGGTTCTCAAAGTTGGGAGTCCAAGGGACCCTCAGGGTTCCTTGAGGGGGTTCCAAATGGACCCTTACAGGTCTGTAAACTCTTGACAGTATGGGTTGTCCTTGAAATGAAACAGTTTGAGAACCACTGCTTTAGCCCTTTCAGACCGAGAACGCATCTGTGTCATTTTAAGATTTCTTTGGCTATTCAAAAATAGCAGATATACAAGCTCATAGCACGGCACTCAATCTGCTATTTTTGAAAAATCTTGAAAATGTGTGCAAATCTTTGAATATATAGTATTTTAAAGCGAACAATTTGCTTCTGAGGGTCCCTGGAACAACATATTTTGAGATGGGGCCAAATACATATAATTTTGGGGGCCCTTGACATGAAAAAGTTTGAGAACCACTGATATTATAGTTAATATATATATATAGTTAAAAATAGGATTGGATTTAGAAGACATTTGTAGAATCCCCCCAGAAGCAAAGATTTGAGTAAACGTTTTTTCTAAAATAGCCAAGAAATCTTAAAATGACACAAATGATGCTTTCCCGGTCTTAAAGGGTTAGTTTATAATGGCTTGTCATGTTGCCTGCCAGGCCCCAGACCTTTCCAAAGAACTTGATCTGCTGCTCGTGTGGAACTGGAACCTTTTCTCCTTTGGGTTTCGTTCCCACATCTGAGGCACAGAGGGGAGAAGAAAAGAAGAAAACACTGATTGTGTTTACATAATTAGCATGCACATTCCTGGCATGTCATGTGAACCTTGTCTTATGCGATGGTGAAAATGGGCCGGAACCCCAAGGCCCAAAACTCTCACCATACTCCATAAAGTGCTGGTGGGCCTGGTCTACATATGTGATGAGCTGCTGGAGGAAGGTGTAGGCAAAACGTTTCTCTATCGCCGGCGTGTCCAACTCCTGCACCTTCCCACCTCTGGGAAGAAAACATAATTAATACAATAAATACATTTACTTAAGTATTGCACTTCAGTACAATTTTAAGGTATTTTTTACTTTACTGGAGTATTTCCAATTTTCAATACTTTTACTTCTACTCCACTACATCTCAAAGGCAAATATTGTACTTTTACTACAATTATTTGAAAACTTACTAGTTATTAGTTAATTTGCAGATATTAGAATTATTATATTATAAAACATACCTTAACCACTTTAGCCCTTTTTTATACATAAGCTTTTTGAAAATAGACGATCTAAAGGCTCACAACGCGTCGCATCAACACGTGTTGTGAGCTTGTAGATCTGCTATTTTCAAACATTTTAGTACTTACTTTTGGTACTAGTATATTTTGATGCCAATATGTTTGTACTTTTACTCAAGTAACATTTTGAACACAGGTCTTTTAGTTGTAATAGAGTATTTTGATATTGTGGTATTGCTACTTTTTTGCTACTATTTTAGTGAGACGTTAAATTAATCGGCCACAATGTCTCACTGTGACTCACCTGGACACTGTGTATCCATTGATCTGGAGGAATTTGAGGATGTCTTGGGCCTTTTCTCTGTCTTTGGATTTCTCTTTGGCAGTGAGGGTGTCGTAGGGCACCAGCAAGGGATGGCTCCCTCCACCTGGAGACCCCCAGAGCATGTTAACAGTACACTGTACAATCCTGAGTGTTCATTTCACTCTCAGGGGGGGGGGGGGGGGGGTACAAATAGAACAAAATGGACCTGTAACTCTAGGAGTGTACAAAACAAATCTAACCAAATGGATTTGGTTAAAAAAAACACTGTACACTCTTAAGGTCCTTACACACCGGGCGACACCGGCGAAAATAGCGAATATACGCAAAATTCGGACTCGTTCCGAATAATTAAAAAACGCTTTTTCGCTTCGCTTTTTCGCTTTTTCGCTCCATGTACGGAGCCATTGACTTTATAAGGTTTTAAAAAAAAACGCATTATTCGCACGAAAAAATCGCCCCGGTGTGTAACAACCTTTAGAGTTAAATCAACACAATCAAGCACACAATCAAATCCAGAGTTGTTGCTTTTTTTCTCGCTTAACTCTTAAAATTAGACTTAACAAGACACTTATTACACTCTGACAGTTAGAAATGAACACTTTAGATTTTACCGTGTATAGGCTCACATGCTGTTAGCTTGATGCCAGTCAGAACATGTATTTTTATTAAAAAAGACGAATAAGCAACAGTCATTCTCCTTTTAAACAGAGCAGCAGTATAGAACAGACGACGGGACAGACACACCCATTCACAGTCAAACAGTGCCACCTGCTGGCTGCAGCGAACATAAACCGTGACCGCACATCACACACACACCATCTGAACTGGAGGCAAAGCGAGGATAACAGGATCTGACAATAAAAGGGGCTGTTTCTTTGTGTTTAAACGTTAATCCCCTTAGCAGACGAACAGTGTGTGGCAGCCAACAGGGAACATCTCCACGGGGCCTTAAACCAAATAAGGGCTCAAATATTAAGGATTTCCGAGGTTGGGAGGTCCCTGTAATCCGCTGTTTTCTCCAAACACAACGGCATGACCCCAAAACAAATCAATACCCCCTTCCTGTGTGATTGATATTAAAACCACCACACTGTGGACTCTCCAAGTCCCAAACCATTAAGAGGAAACTTGTGACCATCGATACATTTTAAATCTTAGATATGTCAAAATAGGCTTTGGATAGTCTATTGGTTAGGTATTCGACTTTATAGTTGTACTTATGTTGTTAGTTAGGCTTAAATTAGGTATGGTATTTGTAGGCAGCTGTATATTGTACAGTATGTCGTATTTTCAGTTTTTGTCATGATGTTGTTGTGATGTTTTTATACTGTATGTGGGACTATGGATGGAAATGAGCGTCTAGCTAAATCCGACATGTTACACGAGATCATGTTCAATTGATTGAATTCTTGTAAATGTATTGAATGTTCATTAACGTGCACTGTCCCATGAATAAACAAATAAAGTCAAGTAAAGAAAACTAAGTTTGATTAAGGGAACTACATGCTTTGACAGTGTGAGGAGGACCTGTTAGTAAAATGCAGTATGTACCTTTGGCTTCTAGCTCCAACTTCTTCTTCTTAGCCCAGATATTATGATAGTTCTCCGCAAGCAGCTCGGCCATAGACTGCAGAAATACCATGTTAAAGTTGAGTGCAGAGAGTTACTACGATCGATCAAAAAGATATATCACGTGTCACCCCTGCATGCGTGTGTGTGTGCGTGCGTGTGTGTGTGTGTGTGCGTGCGTGTGTGACGTGTGTGTCACTTACATGTAGGTCTCTGGAGAGTGTCACATTGCTCATGTCTATTGGCCTGGGGCTGAACCCAGGAGCTCCTTCAAAAGACTGCTGGGGAAAAAAGAAATGTGTGGATTTGAGCAATGGGTAGAAATGTGTTGGTTGTGTGCGTACGTGCGTACTCGTGTAGCTTTTTTATCTATTTGATTTAATATTTATTTAACCACGGTAAAACCATGTTGGGAATGTAATCTCTTTTTTAAAGTGGGCTCTGGCCATGAAGGCAGCAAACAAACAAATAAAAACAAGAAAATAAAGGCCTTTGCAGACAGGGTGCGATTTTCCGCACGGAAAAAACACATAATATCATTTTTCAAATGCATGCATGGTTCTCAATGACCTCATGCACACCCCGTGCGGTGATGCGATACGGCGATGCGATGCGTTTTTTTTCAATCGAACCCAGTTCGATTTGTGCGTTTTTCCACATGCGTTTTTCCGCGTGCGTTTTTTCGCACCCTGTGTGCAAAGGCCTTAAAAGTGCATAGAGTTTGAAAACTAGACATAAAATTACAAACTTGAGCACTCCTTGGCAAGGTGTCACATTTGTTTGCTAAAAGGATCAATTCCAGTGATGGAATCTAAACTGTATCATGTACAGTATGTGCACACTTTGTCAATATAAAAATATCAATCAATCAATTAACATCTTATTGAAGTAGATTCTAAGAGTACGGTGCAGCATAGCAGAAAGCATGTTTCCCAAACGCAGTTCTCGAATGATATGAGACATAATTTAGTGATCTCAGATTATAAGGTCCACATTGTTAAATGAGTAATGTGCTTTTGTAACCTGGTAACTGCCCAAGGATACTTTTGTATAAAAACAAATACCAATAAATAAAAATAAAATGTCTTCAACAGTTTTTACAACAGCGTTAACAACTTAAACCCTCTAGACTGGAACAAAGTTGGCTCTGTACTTTGACAGTTTTTCCCCCGTCTACAACAAATCTCTCTCAGAAATAGCCACAAGCAAGATCTGCTATTGGCTAATGTTTCCCCCAGAATATGGATGCTGGGGTCCAAGTGGTTAACAGCGTGCACTACCTGGCTAGCCAGTGATATTCTGCGGGACTTGTTATGTAGGGTAGTAGCAGGGTCTGCTTCTTTCATCCTCTCGATGCCCCAGCTCCACGACAACATGGTCTTCAAAGACTCTTTGATTGGCCAGCGGTACAGCTCCTTGTCCTGAACAGACACAAACAAACTTGACCGTTAGACAAGCACACCCTTACAGGTCCATTTTGTTTGTCACATGCTGTATGTAAAGTACAATCTCTGACTTTAGTTTAGTTTACTCAGTTAATTTGATAGGGACAGTGTCCAATTTGAACTTTAATCTGCGGTCCCTAGGCAGGTGTACAACAATAAAACGGACAGAACAGTCACATTTCATATGGATACACTTAAAATGATACATCATTAAAAAAAACTAAAAAAAACACAATGTTACGTAATAAAACTCGGCAGGAGTGGGCAGGAGAGGAACATTCTGTAATGGTGAGTAAAAGGAGAAAAATCACTGAACGTTTTTAGTCGATGTTGGAAAGTTTGATTTTCCTAAAGCCATGATTTCACTTGAGATTTAATTTTAATGTCCGATGTAAGTAAATTTGCTTTATATGAGTTAGTATGTGTGTATTCTGTAGTGCTGTATTTCCCTGGACTGTAATCAGCAGTGTGCTACAATACAGTACAGCCGTACCGTACCTACCTTCTCAGACAGGCTCTTGTATGGTTTGAGGAGAGGATGACTCTTGGAGGATTCACACATCTGTTCCCCATATGACCAGCCGCTAGAAAGCTACACAAACACATGAGAGGATGCCTTTAACCACATGAACCCTGACATCCCAATCTTGGGGAACTTTTCAAAATTGTAGAAAATAAAAAATCTACAAGCTCACGACGGAGCGCGATGTGATGTGTTGTGAGCTTGTTGATCAGCCATTCTCGCTATTTGTCATACGTCGAAGTATATAGGGCTTAAGCAGTTACATCGCTTATATTTTACACTTATGACTTAAACCCAGTCATGAAAAGTCAACGATCAATTTCTTTCTTCTTTAACAAACATTTTGAAGCACGACCCAACAGCAATTAACAATGCATTGTAAAGATTTATGTCTGCCTGTCTGTGATCAACATGACTGACGAATGAAAACTTGGTGGAAATGATCAGTAGGCTGCCCTGAAAAAAAATGCTTAAATATTTTTGAGTTAAAGTTTCAATTTCATGAAACTGCAGAAAAGTGGGAATGATCTTTCAGTGGGATTTCAGCTGAACATCTGTTGTGTTTTGTTGAGGGAATGGTTTGTGTGACAAAGCATATAGTTGCTGCAACACACCCACCTTGTCCATGGACCACTTCTCGTGGGAGTGCTCTGCGTATCTGTTGATGAAGTAGTCCAGCTTCTCAGGGACATTCACACTGATAAAGAGACAGAGTAAATAACTTCGGGGTCCCAGACTTCCACCATTATCTTGTCAGAATGTGCCCCCAAAAGCCGCAGTAAAAACCACATCAAACTTTAAAATACAATTAGCAACCAAACATGCCTCCCTACCTGGTTGTGTCGGCAGGCTGTGGGTTGAAGTTGCCCTCTGAGTCCATAGATGACTGTTTCTCCATCATGGCTACATAGTTGGACTCCATGTAGTCTGGTGGCAGAGCCCCTGCTACAGCACTCAGACAGGGCAAGGCCAGCTTGAACAGCTCTGGTTCATAGCACTGGGAAATACAGTATAACACACATGCACACAAATACATACATGATGCATGGACATGAATGTATGTTACCAACCACAAACAGTGGTGGAAAGTAACTAAGTACATTTACTTAAGTACTGTACTTAAGTACAGTTTTTCGGTATTTGTACTTTACTTGAGTATTTCCAATACTTATACTCCTACTCCACTACATCTCGGATCCAAATATTGTACTTTTACTCTTTTTACTTAACCATGCACTTCAGCTCTGCATACATTTCGGCCATTTGAAAATAGCCGATCTACAAGCACACAATGCAATGTGACGTATTGTGAGCTTGTAGATCTGCTATTTTCAAAAGATTTTTATACATATATTATTTTTACACTTGAAATGGGACATTCTGCATAATGAGTACTTTTACTTTTGGTACTTTAAGTACATTTTGATGCCAATACTTTTGTACTTTTACTAACTACTTAATTTTGAATTCCCGACTTTTTCATGTAACAGAGCATTTCTACATTGCAGTATTGATACTTTTACTTAGTAAAGCAATTGAGTACTTTTTCCACCACTGACCACAAATGCAAACACAAAATGTGTAGTCACCTGCAAAGAGAAAATGTGGTAATAACCACAGACAACCACAAGAGGGCCCTAGAACACACTATAACACTATATTTTTCATTTCAAGGACTCCCCGTTCACTATGCATTAGGCCAAAGACCCCTAGAACTCATCCATTTATACACTCTCAGAGTTACCAATCATTTAGCTGGGGACCCCCTGGAAACCCCTCGACGACCCCTGGGGGTCCCTGGACCCCACTCTGAGAACCACTGCACTACAGGGTACCACTACTGTACGTGCTTCTACTTCTACTACTAATTACTATCACCATAGCATGACAATTTGGTCAATACACATGTCCATATCAGGAAGAATATATTTTGAAACCTTGTCGTCTCATATTACAGCAGTAAACATGGCCGCTCACCTTGCGTGACAAAGCATCAAAGATTCCCCAGAAGAGTTTCTTGGACAGGTGAAGCTCTTCGTCAGATGATGCTCCAAAACTCCCCCAGCCCCCAGCAAGACAGTAGTACTTCCAACAATGCTCATAGTGATTGGTCAACAGCTGAGGGGGACAAAAACAAGTTACACTGTGAACAACTCCAACATTTGTAAATTCATACATTAACACATTCCCTACCAATCACGTAAATCTATGTGTAAAGCCCTGTTAAAACACATTTTCGGTATCACTTTGAAATAGTGCATTCTATTGTTTTATTTTCAGAATACTCATGGTTTAATAATATAACTTCACATATGTATTAACTAATGTAAGTGTTTTGTATTGATAGTGTCTCCTTGTGTCTAAACCAATCTGGGACACGTTTGATTGTGGGGGAGGGTTTACCTCATCAGCAAGCGTGGTTTCAGGTGGGGGGTATTTGTACCTGGGGTTTTCCCCTTTGAAGTCAGTTGAGGAGAAGTCTTCAGAGAGACAGGTCGCGGCCATTGTGGTCTCTGTGTTTATACATGTCCAGTGAATATTTGGCGACTTAAATACGTTGTATTGGCCCAAATCCTGGTCAACTGTTTCATCAGAGCCTTCACGTTTATGCGCCTGTGAGTGTTATTAGTATTAGCTTTGAGTCAGTATTTGTTATACTGCAGCAGCAGTTGTTTGATCGCCCGCCCAGTGGCAGAGACAATTTCAGATAAAACTCCGCATTTATGCGTGATCCGAGACAATTGAAATTTAATCACGAAGACGTCAACGACGCTGTGAATGCGAAGCGACCTGTGTGAACTGTGAAAAACATTCAGTGATGGTCAGCAGCGTTGCGTAGTAGCTGTTGTCTCGACGGAACCGCCATCACCGCGTGGAAGGACAGCGTTTCCCCCCAGCGCCCGGCTGGAGAGGTTTGCCCTGCGGGCTCGTTCAGAGGATCCCACCGCTCACCGGAGAGAGGTTTGAATACAGCGTGCGTCGTGTACAAGTGTTTCGTGAGTAGTACTGACAACAGACAGTGGAGTACAATATTGCTTGCTAAACCAAGGAAGGACTATGATATTGCTTACTCATTCATCTATGTGCACCAACTGGGCCCCAACAAATTAGAAATCCAAGCGCTTGGTTATATAGGTTGAACTGAGGTATTTGGGTTTTACTGGAATATTCAAATGCGTCTTCTATAAGGTTTTTTCTTTTTGGGGTGTTTGTTTATTTTGTTTACTGGAAGTTGCCTGTACATTTAACCAGAGGTTTTGGTATTTAAAAGGAACATTTGTGAAGTTTCTCTGTTCTGATATTGCCCCACCAGTGAGGTTAAGGGTCTGTTTTATTTCATTTTTGTCAAATACAGTTTGAAGGTTACTTATCGCAGTGCTTATTCTAATACACACACACACACACACACACACACACACACACACACACACACACACACACACACACACACACACACACACACACACACACACACACACACACACACACACACACAGTCAAACAATAATAAACCTTTTTGATGTTTATATATAAGAAGGTGTTGAATTGTGTTGTCTGTTTGGTTAGAGGTTTTCATATATATTCTTCCAATAAGTTTTCTGGGGAAGTACAGGATATACCATAACAGTTGGTGTAGTATTTCCGCAGTGGAGGCACCGCGCTGTTTAATTATTATTCATTTCATCACTACCAATGCAAAGGTAAAACGTTACTGGGTCTATTTTACCATTTTAGGCAGCGCCAGTCAGGAAGTGTTAGTGAATCCACCATCAGCCACTAAGAACTCAGGATCCTGTTTTACTGTTAATGGAGTGTAACCATAGTTTGTTCAGCAGGCATACAGTAAGGCTCATTTAGATATTGTTTATGCCATTCTTGCAGTCAACAATAGGGTTACATATGTTTCCTGGTTAAAATATTTGGGACATTTTCTGTATCTCGGCTCCCTATTTTCAACGGCGTATAACAAGTGAACGGGAGGTTGCGATGACTTTTTTTTTTTACGGAAGCAAAGTGAAACCCTCCGTGATTAGCAGCCATCAGGGGATCGATCATACTGGAGATAAATATTCTGTGACTACTTGTTCGAAAATCGAAGCTAAAAAAAAACGGATGCATAGTACCTTGCAGTGAATGTGTTAACAGACTGGGCCTGAATTTACATCTTTACCTTTACATTTTACATTTACCTCATATTCAGAGTGTGTCTTTATTTCTATCAGTTAAATTAGGACCTTTGATGAAGTTTCCATTTGGTGCTTGTTGTACGTTTACCGTTACTGTGGATCAATTATCCGGTCAAACTGATTCACTGACTGACGCCATGTTCATAGTGATAACATCTCTGAGATAACACTCTGATTAACAATCTAACACTCTTCTTCTAACACAATCTTTGAAAAGGTTGTAAATCCTGGCAACGTGCCCCTGATGCCATCTGTGTGTGTGTGTGTGTGTGTGTGTGTGTGTGTGTGTGTGTGTGTGTGTGTGTGTGTGTGTGTGTGTGTGTGTGTGTGTGTGTGTGTGTGTGTGTGTGTGTGTGTGTGTGTGTGTGTGTGTGTGTGTTTACCTTCATAGGCATCTTGGTATGGTCATTCAGGAGAGGAACGTCAAACACCAGTCTTCTCAACAGGTGCTGCATCATGGAAGGTCTCAGCTTGCTGTGCGTTTTAATTTGGACATTATAGTTAACATCAGTCCCGGTTATTTACTTAAAGGGTAAGACCACTTTGGTAGAGGTTTGGGTTGTGTAGTTACCTTGCCACGATGTAACTCCAAAGGTGGACAAGAAATAAAAAATAATTGCTCCATTGATTAGAAATTGATAATTCAATATATGCTCCTCATTGACTTACATTGTACGGTAAAACAGCTCTCAAAGTCACTCTTTTAGCACATAAATGAACCCAAACAAAGTTGATTCAGACAATATAGAGCATCACCAAACCCAGTGCTGTTTGTTTTTTTAATAAAAATGTCAACTGCCTGTTGATTTTACTATTTGAAGATCTGGATCCGGATCCGCGGATCCAGTCCAGGTTTTCTACTTATTAAAAATGGCAAAATCAACAGGAAGTTGACATTTTTATTTAAAAAAAAACAGTACTGGGTTTGGTGATGCTCTATATTGTCTGAATCAACTTTGTTTGCGTTTGTTTTTGTGCTAAAAGAGTGACTTTGAGAGCTGCTTTACCGTACAATGTAAGTCAATGGGGAGTGTATTTTGAATTATCAATTTCTAATCAATGGAGCAATTGTTTTTGATTTCTTGCCCACCTTTGGAGTTACATCGTGGCAAGGTAACTACACAACCCAAACCTCTACCAAAGTGGTCTTGCCCTTTAACATGCACTTCACATGAAATGAATACAAAACAAAACACAGAAAGACAACAACAAAATTCCTCCAATGCAATGTGTGCAGGAATGTTTCCAGACATATACACATTATAGTGGGATTATTAAACAATCTTTGAAAATTATGTATACCTGGCAAAAATACTAATATGAAAATAGATGAGGCAGCCATAAATAAAAGGTCACCAATTCTCCACCCAGCTCCGGTCTATGTGTCCAAGTGTCCCTGAGCAAGACACATAACCCCTAACTACTCCAACCAAGCACTCATTATAACCATCTCGGTAGCCATCAGCTGATAAAGCTGGAACTGAATTTCCCCTGTGGTATTAAACTGCTGAAAAAAATAAAGGGAACACTTTGATCCCTTTATTATTTAGATTTTTTTCATGAACTGTGTACATAATGCTAACGAAAACTGCTCAAAAGAATTAAGGGATCAAAGTGTTCCCTTTATTTTTTTGAAAAAAAAAATTATAATCATATATGTTTTTTAAAATATGTGTAGCTTTCTTGGAGCATGTCCAAGGTTTTGCCAAAAAGCAACTGTTGGGTATCCAGACCTACCCGCAGACAGCCAGCAGACACTCCTCGATGGCGTCCCTCTGTGCCTTGGTGAGACAGCAGCCCTTGGACAGTCGGTAGACCGTGTGGAGCAGAGAGTCGATCAGCGAGGCGAAGGGCTCTGTGCCAGCGAACAGCGGGGCACACTTGGTGAGCAGAGGCAACACGGCCGTACACAGGTACCTGTTGAGGGCCAGGGCCATGTCTGTGGCACTGAGGGCAGCCTGGGAGAAACACACCGAGAGCATTGAACAGATGTTAGAATGAATAGTAATGATGTAGCGATATCAATAACACACAGTAAAGGTTGTTAATGTCTGCAGCACTCAGGGCATCCGGAGAGGAGAGGGGTGGCGGTTTGGACTGTTTATGTTTGTTGTTATCAAGAATACGACGCCCTGCATGAGATCCCCTGATCTGGCACAATGCCAGCGTGAATTGTTTAAAACGGCGCTGTCCTCTCACCTTGAGATTACCTGTTCATGTTTTGACTAATTATCAGATCTATGACACAATGATTCATATATGGGTATTGTTGTGGTTGTTGTTGTGTTATTGTTGTATGATTTGTTTTCCTCCTTTGGTTGATGTTGTTTGAATTATTTATTATTATTTTGTCTAAATGTATGTATTATGTAATCTGTAATCTGTGGAACCCCTTGAAAACAACAGTTCATCTCAAGGGGTTATAAAGAATTTCAATTTCAGACACACGCGCACGCACACACACGCACACACGCACACACGCACACACGCACACACTCCTTTCCACTCACCGTGTCCAGTGAGGCAGCAGCCCGTAGGTCTGGCAGGAAGCCTACTTCTAAGAGATGTAAGAGGAAGTTCTGGTCTTCTATGCCGTAGACCCGGTCCAGGAACAACACCATGGCTGCCTTATGGTCCGGACAGAACCCTGCCGACATGTCTGGTTCTACCACCGTGCCGTCTGCATGCACACAACACAACACAACAAACCACACACACACACACACACACACACACACACACACACACACACACACATGCACGCAATCGATAAATTAGAGCAGTGGTTCTCAAACTTTTTCTTGTTAAGAAAAATCTCTCAATAAGCTCTCTCTCTTTGCATATCGTCTCTGTCGGGCAGAACCCGCAATTGTGGTTCGGCTATTTTTTTTAAAGTGAAAGTGGTTAAGTCTGTCTAAAAGTTTTGGGCATACAAGTAAAAGTTTTGGACATACAAGGTTTCCACCCGACAGCAACGGTATGTGTACATATGTGTGTGTGTGTACTGGTGTGTGTTCCTACCCTTGGCGAGGGTGGGCATGGGGAAGGGTATGCTGATGACTCCCTCCAGGTCTTCGATGGGGATCAGAGACCTCAGGATGGCTCTGATGCGGATCGCCTCCCCTTTACCAGCATGGATCAACTGACACACAATACAACAATGAGTGTGGGTGTGGGTCAGTCCATGTTTGTCTGCATTTCCACTTTGGCCACTCCCACATTCCCAGTCCTAGTTACACACCTGTCCCCACTCCCTCATCGGCCGAGCAGTGCCATGCCCATTACACAGTGGACACTTCTCCTATCCACCTACTGTAGTACCTATAAAACTTGACTCATTGCAAACACTCTTTGTCAGTTCATACCTTGTATGTTGTCCTGCCTTAGAGGTTTGGTGTACTGCTTGTTCCTGTTTTAAGTGTTTTGTCATTTTTGATTGCTTGAGCCTGCAACTTCAGTGTAAGTTTTCCTAATTTCTACATTAAATCACTGTAATCTGCTCTGTTTGCTGTGAATTTGGAATTTGGGTATTATTATAGAAATAGACATTTTAATAGAATATGGTTGTTTTATGGTAAAAAAAAAAAAAAGAACATGTTCTTTTTAGAGTTATATTATTCTTGCAGTTATGAAAATATTCAGATATTTAGATTTTAGGTTTAGGGGTTGTGGTTAGCGTTCTCCCTATTTTGTTATACTTAGATGTGTGGCGATGTCACACACCCAACTAGCTGATCTACAAGCAGCACAACGTGTGTGTGTGTGTGTGTGTGTGTGTGTGTGTGTGTGTGTGTGTGTGTGTGTGTGTGTGTTGCCTACGTACGTGCATCTCAGGCGCACAGCGTCCCAGCAGATCGATGAGAGCAGCGTAGAAAGTCATGATGGCATTCCCCATATGAATGGTGTCATCCTCCTCATCCTCCAACACGTCACTACAACTACACACAAACACGCGTACCACACACACGTCCACAATAAATGTTTTATTCTCATTTTTTTTGCCTCAAAGTTGCCTAATTAGCCTTTAATCATTGTCTTTATTATAGTATGTATATTGTTAATAGTGTTGTAAAATACTTTAGTTGACTGGTAGTGATTTTCAGTGAAGATTTATAATTGTGACTGTATGGGATCAAGGAAGTAGAAATTCACACAACGTAGCATTTCCATAGTAACGCAAGCTCCACCAACAGAGACGTAGTCTGGGAGGGTTAGCGTCGGAGCTTGGACAGCAGGGGCGCGGCCACTGCGTTGTGATTCAAATCAACAGCCAATGAAGAAAAGGGGGCGGGATCCACATGCAGTGGGTGATGCATCTAAATAGGATCGACGGGAAGCAATTTCCCCTTGAGAAATTTCGGCCGCCATTGTTGTGTACTGCTGTTTGCCTCTCGTCGGACTTTTTAGACGAGTTGCACAGCTCTCAGACCGGTAAGAGGCGTGTCCGCTCAGATTCAGAGCGTGACGTACATCCCGCCCACAAATACCAGGGCTGTGGCCCAGAAGTTCCTCGCCAGAGCTGGCGAAAACTTCTGGGAACTCAGATTAACAGAGACGTTGACATCATCGGATGTTACACTTTAGCTTTGTGGGTAGTCCAGTACTTCCCTGTGACATCCTGAATTACACTTGGTTTACTTAAAACTAGATTGATTGCATACATACATGTGTGGCTTCCACACAAGCACATAGCATCATTTAACAACCAGGAGCCTAGTGGTAAGTGGACATTGGATTGTTATGACATTATAGCTGATAATGAAATCCTCTACGAAGGAAAGGGATTTTCACTACCGGAAACTTGGCACTGTAACGCTGGGATTATGTATGGACCTGCTGGATGTTTGTTGATGGTCTATCATGGACATTACCATAGGGAAGTGGATGAGAATGGTGCGGGTTAGAGACTGCCCTTTACTTGGTGCTGTTTTCTCTGTGTGAACCCCCTTTTACATGGGACATTTAAACTAAGTAGCCTGTGACCCAAACCTAAACACTGTAGCCTGTGACCCAAACCTAAACACTGATGACATATTAAGAGGAATTGTATTACCCAAGCTGACCTGTATGTTCGTATGAACAAAACCTTTAAAAAATAAAGTAATACAAAATAAAGGCATTGATATTCACATGGATTATGAGTAATGAATGAATTAATTGAGAAATAGCAAAAGTATGGAGATAAGAGGTTTCTGCCCGACAGCAACAATATACTGTATGGTCTTACAGAGTCTTGCTGCTCTCAGAGGTGGGTGAGGGGCCGTCCCTAGCGGGGTCCTCAGAGATCTTAATGGCTTCTTCCATCGCGGCCAACAGCCCGTTGCCACCCTCGCCTCGTAAGGCGGGGCCAAAGCACTCTGGGCGACGAATCAATAGCCTCACCACTACATTGGCATTTTCTTCCACACTCTCGCCTGATCAAAAAAGGAGAAAAGGGCAAGGGAAGAAAAAGAAGGGGAGACGACTAGCAACAATGAACACACCAACTCTGTTGATAAGGATACAAAATGATTACGTAATTTTTTTTGCAATCTTGTAATCCACATTGACATTTGGTTTAAAATAGTTTTACTACCGTTGCAGAAAACAGCGAACCGCAGGAAGTCAAGGTAGCGTTCCCCCTCCACAGGGTTCCAGCCAATGTCGGGGTATCCGTTAGACACCAGCATTACACAGCTCAGTAGCCCACACCCCGCCAGGTATTGAACAACCTGAATGCAGAGAGAGAATGACCAGTCCAGCATTACACAGCTCTGTAGCCCACAACCTGTAAGTCAGGGTTTCTCAAAGTGGGTGCCGTGACGCAAGTCAAGGGGTGCCGCAGAATACTTTGATAATATTTCGAATTCCGCAATATTACTTCGGTTTAACAACTTAAACCCTCTATACTTAGTAAAATGGAACTGAGTCGCACTGTATTTGGTGCGTTCTTTTTCCGATCTACACCAAATCTCCTCGCCTTAATTAGCCGATCTACAAGCTCACAATGCGACGCGTTGTGAGCTTGTAGATCGGCTATTTTTGGCAAAGGTTCCCCGAGAATAGGGATGTTGGGGTTCAAGTGGTTAAACCTTGTGTCTTACCGTAATATGACAAATGTATGTGCTATAAAGTAACAATGTAATTCAGGGGTGCTGCTGTGGATGGTCGGTGGTTCTCAAGCATTTTAATTTCAAGCACCCCCATAACTCTGAAAGTGTAAAAATGGAAAAAACTAAGTATTAAAGGCAATATGTTTCTTTCCACTAGAGGGAGCTTGTGTTCACATGATCAAATAAAACATCATCTATTTATTTCCTTATATTTGTATGTATTTCTACTGTGTTATTGGAATAACATAAGCATGAAATATCTGCAGGAAATGTTAGGTTTTATATATATATATTATCACCAAACGTGTACCGCCTGTGCTGAAAATGTCAGAACGCCTCTGACCGACTCCTCTCTTGTGTCGTTTACATGCAACTTTCTTTCCAACTCCATCCCCATGGCTGCCAAGAGATCCATCTTTTAAAAGTGTATCCAATGTTTATTACTGTACCATGACAGCCCTCTCTGGAGGTTTGTCATCATGGAGTGAACTTTTCAAACCTCAGACATTATGGTACAGTTGTGTTTAACTTGAGGTGGTAATTTTAAACATTATCTTTTTACATTTCTTACAGCTAACTTGAGATTATTTTATGCTGTTGTTATTTTATGTTTTTAGTCAATCAAGTGCACACAGGGAGCCTCTAGTGGATAGAAAGTACTTAACATTACCATTTTCAACCTGGCATCCCTATGTTATAGGCATACATCGTCAAAGATCATAAATCTGCCATTTTCAACACGCAACACTGCTATACAATAAGTATGAAATAGGGCTTCAGTGGTGAATATAAAATATTAACAATGGCTTCAGTCTGAAAAGGCACGCAAAGTGAGGGAGTGAGTGAGCGAGCAAGTGAACATGCGTGTGCACACGTGCATGCACATGTCGACGTGCATCACCTTCTCAAGGTCTGGTTCTCTCAGGGCCAGGGCCAGCTCATTGTTGTCCATCACTGAGGCAGCCGCAACATCCAGAGGAGTGGAGCCCCGCATGGAAGGCGAGGCTGAGAGGAGAAGAGAAGATTAAAAGTCTGTCAAACATGAAATGTCGAATATGAAAACAGAGGTGGTATTGACAAGCGGAAAATAAACAATTATCTTTGCATCACTACACCAATAACAGCCTCTTACTTGTAAAACAATGAATGTCTGTACTAATGAACAAAAGACACTGCACATTAACCTTGTTAAAATAGCTGTACAAAAAGTGCCTCACATCACACAAGGGGCACATACAGCTTTGCACACAGTAGTACACGTGTAATTACTCATAGTCACACACACACACACACACACACACACACACACACACACACACACACACACACACACACACACACACACACACACACACACACACACACACACACACACACACACACACACACACACACACACACACTTACCAAGTCCCACGCTGCTGTTTTCTAGGAGGTAGCTTAGATGGTCAAACATGGCTTTCTGGTTCTGACGGCTGATTCGACAAAAGTAGCAGAGGAACCGACAACAGTTGGCCACCATCTTGGGAAATGTTATTTCCTGAAGATAGATCATATCATAGTATAGGTCTATTATGTTGCCTTGACTTGGCACAAAGACATTCATTATTTATTGTAAAAAAAGATGATGACGGCGTCTATAAGCCCCACTAGCAGCACCTACAGATCATGCTATTCATTTAATGATTCCTATAAGGGGTTCCAAATGGACCCTTACAGGTCTGCAACTCTTGAGAGTGTAATACATTCCATTTGTATTTTGTACACTCTCAGAGTTATGGTGGTCCTTTCTCCTGGGTCATATTTCTTGCAATTGCTATAATTTCTGCTTGTTTGCCAATATTACACTTCTAATCACTTTGATTAAAACATTACTTGAAAGTAATCACTGGAAACGGTTCAAGAACGAAGCCCTGGAGACCGTCATGCTTGCCGGTAGAAGCACTTGAACTTCTACACTGTATTCTCCAATACAAATCAAAATTGAAAAGCCTCTTTAAGAGCCAATAGGCTTTATGCACAGAAGCCATATTGGAAAGAAATTGTGCCTCTTCCTTACTTCCTTCTCTGGTCTTACCAATTATACTAATTAAGGCTCTGTTCCATTTAGTGTAGCACAGTGGTTCTCAAACTTTTTAATTTCAAGGACTCCCATAACTCTGGGAGTGTACAAATTCAATTTGCACACTCTGAGTTACACAACATTAAAGGGCTATTTGGAACCTCCTCAAGAAACAATGAGGGTCCCTGGACCCCAATTTGAGACTCACTGGTGTAGCAGAGTGTTTCCAGTGAGCCAACATGCACATTATCAGCACCCTGACTCTGTTTGACCAGAATAAAACAGAGCCGTAATTAGTATAATAATTGGTAAGACCTGTGAAGGAAGTAAGGAAGAAGCCCAATTGCTTTCCAATATGGCTGCTGTGCATAGAGCCTATTGAGCTAAAAACAGACATGAGCAATACCTTGGACTCTCCTCCACTCAGGACGTTGACCATGACCTCCATGACGGTTTCGTGCATCCCCAGAGCTCTCATCAGGTTGGGGTGCTGGTAGAACACCTTGTTATTCATTATGTCACTGTGGGAGAAGAGCGGGGAAGAGGTTAACCACCTCACAACCTATTTGTGGGTCACGGACACATTTTTATGGGTCACGAGTACATTTCCCCTTTATTATGTAAAACATAATTTTAAAATATAAAATTTCATAAATAAGGAAATCAAAGAAATTCCATTAAAAAAGATTTAAGTGAAAATAGCAGATCTACAAGCGGCTATTTTGACTAGTTTGGATCCCGAAGGTAACCACTGATTTAAACCCTCTGCACTTCGATGACCGGGGGTCCCCCAGTGGTCTGTACTTGGCCCCCTCCTTTTCTCCCTCTACACCAAATGTCGTCCCGAAAATAGCAGATCTACAATCTCGCAAGTTGATCTGATTGTAGATCTGCTATTTTCTGTGAATGCTTCCCCCCCCAGAATAGGGATGCTAGGGTTCAAGTGGTTAATGTAAAACAAAAGACGAACAAATTGTTCCTTTCACACAGGCCCCGATAGTAACTCAGAGAGTTACTGAGGACCAGTAACTGTCTGAGGAGTTTGAAACGCTGAGGAAGGCCGACCTGCCGAAACGCTTCCGTTTCTCTAGATAGACATGTCTGCTGCGGCTGTTCACCTTTAAAGAATACAGTAAACCAAGACTATAACTGAAGAGAGTGCGGATGTTCCTTTATTATAGTTACTGAGGACCACACACTGAATCCTTTTTATATTAGCTACTAGCAGTCAGTTACGTAGATCAGACCTCGCCTTGGGATTGGCTGAGAGGCGTTATCATTGTCTCCAATTATAGAAATACAGAATTGAGTGTGGAAAGACCTGCATCAGGAAGGGAGGGAGGGAGAGCATTATGTCACCATCAACTGGATTAGATTGTGTTCAACTATTCTCCTGCTCGAGTGGTGATTGAATTCTGTCACCGGAGCTCTTTCACCCATTCAGAGTATGGGAGGCCTTGGCGGACCACCCATTCAAAGTATGGGAGGCCATTGCGGACCCCTCATTAGCTGTCCTTTCAGCCAATAGGGAGAAAATCACAAGAAAATCATGACTAGTTCTGCTTCTCTTCATAGACAGTAGTACCTTCGGTACCCCTGTAAAAATGTGTTTATTGTTTTGTTATGTAAACACAGTAACAGTAACACAAGTTACCTACTATGCCTTTAACGGGATGTTGATCACACCCCCTGTGTCAGTTTTAAGTTCTACGTTGGGTTAGGTTTGTTGCTATTATATCCCTACTGTGAATTCGGCAAGTGTCCTCACCCCAGTCCTCTGATCATGAGCTTCTCTTCCTCTCTCCCCATGCGAACGCTGAGCAGAGATCTGATCTGTCCCAGAGCAGCCAGCAGGTTGATGGTGTCCTCTACTGACACTGCATTGATGGTGTAGGTCTTAGGTAGGGCACGCACCTACACTCACACAGAGAGAGAGAGAGAGAGAGACAAAATGTTGACGAAAACGTCCATCACAAGCCGGCATGGTGATTTTTACTTTATTGGAATGTTGGTTTCAATACCTTTACTTCTACTCCACTACATCTCAGAGGAAAATATTGTACTTTTACTCCACTACAATTATTTCAAGACTTTAGTTACTAGTTACTTTACTTACAACTAACTTTTGATTATGACTACAAACCATACAGTAACCAGTTCAGCCCTATACTATACAGTGGGGGTACAGGGCACCAACCTGGGGGGGGCAGCAAACGGGGTGAAGAAAAAAGAAAAACGGCGAAACCCCCCCCCCGTTGACAAAACGGCGCCGGGGGGCACCGAACCGGGTCCAAGCACGGGCACCGCGAAGGGTTAATCCGCCCCTGATACTATATACTTATCTACAAGCTCACAAGCTTGTAGAACTGCTATTTTCAAATATTTTTATAGGCTACATTTGGAAACTTGTGAAATGGGATATTCTGCACCCTCTACTTTTACTTTTAGCACTTAAGCTTATTTTGACACACACACACACACACACACACACACACACACACACACACACACACACACACACACACACGCACGCACACACACGCACACACACACACACCTGTCCACCGATGCCGTCGTACTGGCGATGCAGCAGGACAAACATGGCTCTGACCAGCTCTGGGTCCTCAATAACAGACTCTTGAGCCCAGCGGACCATGGTTTCTGAGATCAGCTGCTGTAAGGTACCTGCAGGGAAACACACAGAGAACCACACTTACATACTCTGACCTTCACTTTAACTTCAACCTACTTCATTATCCTTTCAGAACTTTGTTTGTGCAGTGGTTAAAAGCGACATACAGACACAGATAGGGGCGGGAGGGGGCATTAGTCCGGGCTCCACCCGACCTACATGTTCAGCAGTCGGATGGAGGTAGGTACAAAACTAGCTGAGCCCCTTTTGGTGAATGACAAGGCTCTGTATCGACGGCCTGAGGGCATTAAGATGTAATGGTTGGGAACCAGTGGTTCCCAAACAGAGGGTCTGGTTCCATTTTTTCAGGGACCCTTTTTTAAGGGTCGCGGAAAAAAAAATCTGTTTCCTACATTTAAAAAATATATTATTTCAAAAGTCAAAACACAAATCACATATTTTCATGAATTAGAAAGAAAAAATACATTTTTTTTTCAAAATAATTTCATAAATAAAATGAATAAATTAAAGAATTTCCATAAATATAATAACCTTTCAAGCAGTGAAACTAGCCGATCTACAAGCTCACAGCGTGTCGCATCGCGGCACATTGTAATCATTTTCACTTTCTTAAAGTTTGGATTTATTTATTTATATTTTTAGTTAGAATATTTACTCACAACCCATAAAAATATGTCCGTGACACAAAAATGGGTCCCGACCCATTGTCTGGGAAACACTGCTCTATCTAGTTGTGTTTCACACAGTTCTATTAATGAAGCATAAGGAGGTGCTCCATTTCACACAGACTCTCCCTCCAACGCTACTGAAGGCTGTCCGTTGTCGAGACCCCACAGAGCGCTGTTAAACCTAATTTATACTGTGTATGACAACCCCCGTGAGCCAGATTTTTTGGCTCATGGACTTAAAGTAATGTGGAACGTCTCACAGGCTGTGAGCCACTTGGCTCATATACCTCCTGAAATGTCTAGCGGCTCACACGCCGCGTCGATAAAGTCTCACAGCTTTGATTGGTTGACTGACCCGGGTCTACTACGGAGCTTGTCAGTGAGCCGATTATTGAGTCTAAATGCCCAGAGCGATGCGTTGTGAGATTGCAGATCCGCAGTGTTTTGGCGAGCAACACCATCGTACGACGGGTTATATAACAAAGCTTTTCATTATGTGAAATAGAGCACTTCATTACGTGAAATAGGGCTCTTCATTATGTGAAATACAGCTCTTCATTATGTGAAATAGAGCTCTTCATTATGTGAAATAGAGCTCTTCATTACGTGAAATACAGCTCTTCATTATGTGAAATACAGCTCTTCATTATGTGAAATAGAGCTCTTCATTACGTGAAAGAGAGCTCTTCATTACGTGAAATAGAGCTCTTCATGATGTGAGATAGAGCTCTTCATTACGTGAAATGGAGCTCTTCATTACGTAGGGCTCTTCCTTACAGACTACATTTCACTGCTACATGGGCCACAATGTTCTGTCTGCATGCTGCTGTAAGAGGGTCCTGGCGTCTGAGCGGCGCACTCACTGGGTTTCTTGTCTTTTTTCTTCTTGGGCAGGTCGGCCAACTTCCTGTGAAGATTAGCCACACTCTCCACCAGCCTAAGGAGACGACCGCGAAGGGTGAAGTCACTGTCGGCATCACTCGCCTTCTCCTCATCTATCTCGATACCTAGAGGAACACGGGAATATGTGAAATCTCAATAAAAAGAAATATGGGGCGTTAATTGATTCCATTTTGTTATTATGGTGATTATCAACAGATCAAAAATTTAAAATATTGCATTTAAATTATGTGCATATATTATGAACACTGTAAATGCTAACTCAATACTCAAATCGCTATTTGCTTCTGCAAGGATTTCTGCAATGAATGCCTTGACATGGAATGAATGCGATGAAGAATGCATTGAAGGTGGATGCTGCATAGGATGGATTGGAGGTTGGCGATCCAGGAGTCCGCACATGTTGTCACATCGCATCATCATCTCTTGAGTTATAATATACAGTACATTATATATACATACATATAACAAAATGTGTAAGCCATCTGCACAGTACCACAGTGTATCATGAGATCTTCATGGAAGTCCATCAGTTGTTCTCGGATAAAATCAGGACAGGGACACTCTTGCTTCTCATCCTTGAAGTTCAGCAGCATGTTGATCTGCAGGGGGTTTAATGGTTAAAAGTGAGAAGGCCTGTTCTCATCTTTTTACCTGTCTTCTATACATATCTCTGCTGCTCTACTGCTCCACCAAAGAGAGGGGTTTCTGTTTTGTTTTATTCAGCAGCGCTAATATAAGGTAAGATATACTTGTAGCCGAAGTATTTGATACAAACATTTGGTTTCCCCCGTGATTTTCAATTATGCAGACTGATACGCTCATGTAATCTCTGCTCAGGGCTTCAGCAGACATAGTTCTAGTTGGCTCTACTCTCCTTTTCTTGCAATTACAATTACAGTTCAGGGATTTAGCAGACGCTGTTTTCTAGAGTGACAAGGTTGGAGGAAATTGCATGAACCCATGAACCCCAAGGAACAATAGAGTAAGCAAATAGAAGGCCAAGCAAACAGTTAAATTATATGATAGCAGGTAAAAAAAATCTAACCTCGCGAAATAATACAATTACAATCTGTAGACAAGCCAACTGCATACATCTATCTAAAGAACATACAGTATAGTCACCAACATACAACATCTGCATAGCATAACTAACGTATCGAAATAGGAAACAACTTATTTCTGTCAAACCAAGCACAGTTCCTCCTCTATACTGTAGGCTATATATTTTACGTCACTCTGTGTTCAAGGTTCTTTATTGTTACATCTTTTGTACGGAGAAAAAAATGTCAAAAAATTGTTCAGCTCCTCGGACAATGCAGTAGCATAATAACATAAGAACCCTCCACTTGCTTAGGTACACACGCACGCACGCACACACACACACACACACACACACACACACACACACACACACACACACACACGTGTGCACACACACACACACACACACACACACACACACACACACACACACACACACACACACGTGTGCACACACACGCACACACACACACACACACACACACACACACACACACACACACACACACACACACACACACACACACACACACACACACACACACACACACACACACACACACACACACACACACACACGTGTGCACACACACACACACACACACACACACACACACACACACACACACACACACACACACACACACACACACGTGTGCACACACACACACACACACACACACACACACACACACACACACACACACACACACACACACACACACACACACACACACACACACACACACACACACACACACACACACACACACGCACGCACACACACACACACACACACACACACACACAATCACTCACTATTTGTGGAGCTGACCTGTATACATTTCAGATTAAGAATTGTATGTGACAAATAAATAAATTGATTGATTGATAACAACAATAAAAAAGAAAAGAAAAAGCAGACATCTATACAGTATATACACAATGGCAGTCAGTGTATAGTAGCAGCAATTAGAGACAAAAATAATATTTGTCAGAATGTCAAATGCTGTGAAAGTGGCCATGTGGTCTCACCTGTTCTTGTGGAGGCGACCTGAACTCTTTGGTTTTCTTGGCCGTGAGTGAGACAGACATGTTGAGTGCCTGCATGACCTCGTTGTAGCGAAACCTCTGGTTGTCTTGGAGACCGGCCACAAAGTCATCAGAGAAAGCCACGACCGCCTCGATGCGGTGCCGCACCTGGCAGTCACACAGGTACTGCAGCAGATGACACATCTGAGGGAAACAGGCACATCTCCGTAAACACAACGGACACATAAACCCAGCGCTTCTCAAAGTGGAGCCCATCACATTCCAGCTTGCATTGACCCTCACCTGCAGCTTCACTGGCTCAGGCAGCTTCATCTGCAGCAGACCTTCCTTAAGCCCTTTCCTCCCCCCTTCCTCCAATCCTACTAATCCCTCTCCTCCCTTATTGTCAACCTCCCCTCCCTTATCGCCGCCCTCCCCTTCCTTGTCTCCCTGCTTGTCCTTCGTGGGCTCCGCTTCCGCTTTGCCGACTCCGCCGCCGTCTTCGGAGAACACGGAGGGTTCGATGAGCTGCAGGATGTTCTTCAGGTCCCCGTTGTGGAACACGCCCATGATGAGCAGCGTGTAGAACAGCTTGATGAGCGGCACGAACAGGAACTCGGTGCTGCCCCCGATCGGGTCGCGCACGTGCATGCTGCCCTCGCGCACGGCCTCGGTCAGCATCTCGATGGTCTTGGTCTTGAGGGTCTCCAGCGGGAACTCCGGGCTGTACTGGAAGCAGTCCGAGCTGGCGGCGCTGATCCCGGACGCGGACGTGCGGCTCCACGTGGCGCAGACGAAGTTGGGCGAGGTGAAGTGCATCCTGGGCCGCAGCGAGGTGCTGAGGCCGATGCCGGGGAGGCCGTGCTTCTTCTTCTCGTCCGGGAACAGCGTGATGCTCTTGGTCTCGTCGGTCATGGGTACGATGTACTCGTTGTTCATCATGAGGCGCGCCGTGGCGTAGCTGCTCAGGTGAATGTCGATGAGGAGGTCGTAGTAGCCGGTACGGAGTAGCCCTGGAGAGCATGAGACACACGACCACATTCCACTGTGAAAACCCAGTCTATTACCTGCCATGTAATCATTCTCTGTGGCAAGGAGATGTCTATTACCTGGCATGTAATTATTCTCTATGGCAAGGACATTTCTATTACCTGGCATGTAATTATTCTCTCTGGCATGGAGATTTCTATTACCTGGCATGTAATTATTCTCTCTGGCATGGAGATTTCTATTACCTGGCATGCCATGGTAATTATTCTCTATGCCGAGTGTGTCTATCACCTGTCATGTGCTTATTCTCTATACAGCCTGGAGGAGCTGTCTATTACCTGGCATGTACTTATTCTCTATAGCCTGGAGGAGCTGGGCTTCGTCCACATGGGAGCAGAGGGCGTGGGCCACGCGGTTGTTGCCCAGAGCGCAGACAGAGGTGTACAGCCGCAGGGTGTGGTAGTGGAACTTCAATAAGTCCATCTGTTCAGACAACTCCAAGATATCCAAAGACCTGAGAAACAGAGGAAGCAAGCAATGAAAACATGAATGAATGAAAAAAATCATGGTTGAGGTGTGTGTGTGTGTGTGTGTGTGTGTGTGTGTGTGTGTGTGTGTGTGTGTGTGTGTCCGTGCGTGCATACCTGTTTTCTTCAGGTATATGCAGGGACATGAACTGCAGTGGTTCGTTACACTGAACCAACCAGCCAAGTCTGTCATTCACTCTGGATACAGAAACCTGAGGACACAACAGAACCAAAACGTATATACACTCCATTATTGTATGGATGTCAACATAACTGCTATTGATAACACATATCATTGATAGATTAAAGCAATAGGCCAGAAGAGGCTGTGGTACTGTGGATTGTAGAACAGCTAAGGGGTGTTGTGGGGCATGTCGTACAGCGGAGTGCCTTCAACCCCTTTAGCTGTTCTAAAACCACAGTACACCATGCATGCACAGGGAAATGAGTTTGGGGACAAGGTCAACATTTAGGAGGTCGACAGAGATGTTGGGAGAATGCAACAGGAACATGCGCATATAGAGGGGAACAAAATTATTCTGCAAATAACCTAACCACCATCCGATTAGAAAACTACTAAGTAGGGAACAATTGTGTACTTGAATCTGTAGTTCCCACTATGAAACTTTTTTTTAAATATATAAAACGGTTAATATGGCAACATGAAAATCATAGACATTTCCCAGTTAAAACAGTTTTTACTACATCACGATGGGTAATAGCCACATCCATGGTGGAGAGGAGTATGTTGAAATATTGCACACTATGCGGCCCAGGTGTGTTAATCAAGTATTTTTACAGCCAATCAGAGTTAGGTCACAGAATCAAGCATATACTGTATATATACTGTAGTGTATAAAACAGTATCTACATAATAGACCTTATAATAGATGTGCATCAGTAAGTAAAATTACACAAGTCTGAATAATTATGCTTTATTTGTACGTTTAGTTTAACAGACATGGCTACAGTCAGTAAGTGTACCTTAGGGAAGTGATTGGGAACGCGGCTCCATAGTACAGGAGTGAGGAACTGGATGTGTAGTCGTGGAGGACACTGGGGAGCAGAGTTCTTTCTCTCACTCGTAAACAGACCAGCTGACAGAGGCATCACATTCTAGCAGATAAGATATAAAGATAAAGGTTGAAATGTATATTATTTGATAGCATAGAAACATAGAGTGGAGTTGGACATGAAGTCTGTGAGTGGAGTTCTCACTGTTAAACACACTAGCTAAAAGAGACTCAACCACTTTCAACCTGACGTAGCTATTTTGGGCATGTCATTATCGGTGAACATTAAAAACATGTTTTCAAACGTTTTCAAAGAGATAAAAAAAAAATCTACAAACTCACAACGCACCGCATCGCTTTGTGAGTTTGTAGATCGGCTAAAGAGATAGTAACTTTGTGGTGATACATTTGGGATCTGAATTCGTAGTTTGACTACTGATCGTTTGTCCACTTTGGCATCCTTTAGAACAGTGGTTCTCAACCTTTTTTTTTACATTCATCTTTTTAATATTAATGTTATATATCATCATTAAAATCGTAGTGTTTTGCCAATTGTTTGGAGGCCCACTCGCAAATGCCCTCCTCCCACAGGTTGAGAATCGGCTGCTTTAGAATTTCAATTTCAACAGAATCCATTTAATTTGTTTCTGTTTGTGTTTGGGGAGTTTTCATAATGCACATAGTATTTACCTTTATACGACCTAACTCAAACTGGAAGACGTTGGGGCTGGTGGCCTGAGCGAAAACAGCTGGAAACAACTTGGTACTCGGCTCCACCTGCAGGGACAAATCAAGACAATGTCGATTTTATTTCCAAGATTTCCCCTCTCCCATTGATTCATCACTGCTGTGTCCTCACAGCAAGAAAACGCTGTTGAGAAAATAATTATGAAACTATTTTAAATATATGCTTTTTGCCAAATGTCTCTAGATACAATACATTGCATTAACACTATTATTGTGATAAACCGCCATACATTTTTCCGTATTGTAAATTAATGTAGTAGCGGCCGTCAGTCTCGAGAGACCATGGCACAAGCGCACTTGGATTAGATCAGGTGGTGCTGAGGGAGCAGTGCATAGTGTGGCTGTACAGTCCCACTCGCGATTTACAGTCTCTCTGGCAGTGATTGCACTTGAATGTGCTCTCGCCTGCTGATGCTGATTGAGGTGCTTTTCGCCTTGCAGACTGCTGCTCCCCGTGTTGTGCCGTCGCGGTGAAGCGACGCTGGACTGTCCTCTCCAGTGCGCAAGCCTGGGTTTCAAGGTATGGGAGACCAGCTATAACCCACTTAGCAGGTCCCCCCTCTCCACTCTGCTGGTGGGATCCAAGGGAGAGGCAGAAGCCAATACAGCTTGGCACCAACGTCGTCGCAGGAGTTGCCGGAACGTTGCTTAGGATAGCAGCGGACCACCTGTAGGGACTCCAGCTCCTGATTTGTCCTTGGGGTTGACTCCCGAAGCCCATCCCGTATGTAGGGTATTGCCACAGGGCAGTGGAGGTTTAATTTTGGAGTTTCCCTTCTCCTAGGCGGGTTGCCCTCCCAGGCTTCTGAGCCCCACCTGCCCAGAACTTCACCGTAACCCTGGTTTGGGGGCTGTCAGGTACTGAGCCTTTGCCAAAGGCCGCCCGGAGGTAACAGTGGTTAGGGGTACCCTCATTCTGTCCCCTAGGTCCAGGCCCCCACCGTCGGATGCAGTTTAACGTCATGCCCAAGACACATTAATACTGGCACCATAACTGGGGCAAGACTAAGGACATATCTGGAGCAAAAACTAATATCACACACACACACACACACACACACACACACACACACACACACACACACACACACACACACACACACACACACACACACACACACACACACACACACACCGATGCTGCAGGGAAAAAACTGAAGGCTTATCCTACATGGACTAAAGCCTGATTTATACTTGGTTTCCCCCCCAGGAAAAAGAAAAGCGAAAAAGATCTACAAGCTCACAACGTGTCCCGAGTCTAGCCTCCCCCTTTCCCACCGCTGACTGTATCCTGCCAAGCACAGCCAAGGAAATGTAGCACAACAGAGATTAATCAAATGTCAACCTACTAAGTGATACCTTACTTTTACTTTATGACCCCACACAGGCTAAAAAAAACTGAGGTAGGGAGGACACCTCCATCTCTCTTCCCTCATTCTGCCACAAATGGCCTATATTGTCATGTCAGGTGTCACTAATAGGGTTTCAGGGATTTCTTTTCCCTCGTAGGGCACTTTCACAATGTGCCTGGAAGCCCCACTTTGGAATAATTTTAGCATAATGGGATTACACAGCATAATCGGGATTTAGGTACAGACAGGAAGAAATGTGAAAAGAAGCAAGGACGGGAGGAAGTAAGGGAGGGAGAGAATGGGAAGTAAGGACAGATAGAAGGGAGGGAGGAAAATAGGAGGGAGGAAGGAAATAAGGACGGAAGGAAGCAAAGGATGAAAGAAAGTAGGGAGGGAAGAAAGAAGATGGGGACCGGAGTCTGGAGATGTTTGTGGGGAACAGATGAACAAAAGGTCAGACAAACAATACCTGATAATAAGTGGTGAGCTCCTTGCCGTTGGCAGTAAAGGTTAGCAGTCCGCTCGCTGTGTCCACCAGACAGCCGATCTCCAAGCCGTTGTTGTTCCTCGCCTGACCAGGACTTGTGCTTTCCCCAGCCCAGACCATGTAGCAGTTACTACGCTTTATGCTGGGGAGAGATGAGTCACACATGCATTAAAAACAAACCATGTTCTACGTGACGTAAAACTAAACCTGTTACCAGATGAGCACATTCAATGTGAAGAATGTCCCCCTGTAAATGGGAATGACATTGAAACCACTGAAAGTGAGCAGTGAGCCAGAGGCGATGGGTTCACACCGACCATGCTGTAGTGCAGTAGTTCTCAAAGTGTACAACTCTGAGTGTGTACAAATGGAAACAAATGGACCCATACAAGTCTATATTAGGCTCAAAATTATTGATACTATATGCAAAGTTTCAAGTATTTTGAAATTTGTTGTTTTTGCAGATGATACCAATATTTTTAGCTCCGGGGAGAACCTCCAGCAGTTGTTGGAGGTTGTCTCAGTTGAACTGGGGAAACTGAAATTATGGTTCGATTTAAATACATTATCACTTAACAAAAAAAAAGAAAGGTATTATTTTTGGGAATAAAAAAGTAGACTTAAATACACAGGTAGAGTTAATGATTGATAAAGTAATATTGGAAAGAGTTTATGAGAATATATTTTTGGGAGTTATAATTGACCATGAGTTCAGTTGGAAAGCCCATATAAATCATGTACGGACCAAAGTGGCAAGGAGTATTGGGGTCTTATATAAAGCAAAGCATATTTTAAATTATAAGTCACTGTACACTTTATACAACACGCTAATACTGCCTTATCTGACCTATTGTGTGGAGGTGTGGGGAAACACTTACCGAGGCAACCTTCAACCATTATGCATAATCCAAAAAAGAGCAATAAGAATAGTACATAAGGTAGGATATCATGAACATACAAACGCATTGTTCTTAAGGTCTAAAACATTTACGTTTTTGGATCTAGTTCAATTTAAAACTGCACAAATTATTTATAAGGCAAGAAACAAACTATTACCTGGAAATGTACAGAAACTGTTCAAGGATAGGGAGGGGAGGTATGAATTGAGAAAGGAATTGAATTTGAAACATCTCGCACCACTCTGAAGAGCATGTGCATATCTGTCAGTGGAGTGAAGTTATGGAATGGTTTACCGGAGGATGTCCAACAGTGTAAAAATATAATACAATTTAAAAAACAGTTCAAGCAGAATCTTTTGGAGAAATATTAGACATGATAATTGAGGGATTTATGGAAAACACAGATATTGTACAGTATAACAGATTATATTTGCACTATATATATATATATATATATATTTATTTAATATTGTATATGATAATATATTAGGATTAGGGAGTGTTGCCTGCTCGGTTTAACATGTTGATATATATGTAATAACTAGTTAATTGATGGATTGAGGGCTATGGTGCGATGTGGTAGTGTTGGTGTCTGTATGCGGTATGTATATTTTAATGTGCATATACTATATGGGTATATGCATGCATTCGGGTGTATATCTTACACACACTTTCACACACATGGTGTGTGTAAGTATGAAGTCATGAATGTAAATATTGAAACATTTTGAGTGTTTGATTATTACGAACAACGTAAGTAGTTTTGAATGTAATTGCCTTCAAGAGTTATGAAGGTCCTTGAAATGAAAAAGTTTGAGAACCAACCGCTGTAGTGCAGTGTTGCATTGCTGAATTGGAACGTGTTTGCCCTCTATTTTAATGACGTGACGCGCACGTCGCTTAACACTACACTACAGGTCACACAATGGACAATTGATATGCATCTAGGCTCATTCCTATGTTAATTCACCTGGTCGGGAGCCTTTGTAAAATTTGTTGAGGTGTGAATTTAAAGTTGTTTTAAATCTATCCATGTGCCTGCGCGTGCTCCTGTTCAAAAAGGTTGTTGCACAGCGTGTTAGGCCGTCCCATGAGCAATGCAACCCTGCTGTAGTGTCAGCTGTCCTCGTGCAACTCCACTGACCTCTCGTGTACTTTGCCCTTCTCGTCTCCCAGGGTGACGGTGACGGTTCGAACCTTGTGCAGCTCGAAGGCCGGGTCGTACTGGTGGAAGTCTGACGTGACCCAGCCCACCCACACACTGCTGGGCTCTTGGCCCGGGAAGATCCGCACTGAGTAATAATACTGGAGGGACAGACGGAGAGAGATGCTGAGTAAGCATAAAGCCTCATTCATACTCAGATTCATTACTAGGACCTTCTCTCCCCAGCAACCGCCCTAACCTCTAAGTTACCCCCCCCCCCCCCCCCCATCCAATTTGTTTGCCTTTTATGTTCTCGTCTTTTTGAGACTTGTGCATTTGTCTTTTTGGGCGGTGTAGCCGCCCCTATAAGTGGGGTTGGGACACCTCATTAGTACACCCTTCGCTGTACTGTGATTGGCTCATACATTAGTACACCCCTACATTAGTACACCCCTGGCTGACTCTATTCAGCACTGTGATTGTCTAGAGAGACACATGATGAAATGAATAACCTACAAATAGGACTATGCACTTCAAAGAAAACACTTTTTTTTTAAGTGAGCTTCCATCACTGTGATGACCACTGTGATGACCACACCACCCACTTCACACTGGGTGTGATTTTTTAAATGCTGCCACTGATCAAACGACCAGTGATCAAATGACCTGGTAAAATAAAGGTTAAACATATTTGAAATGTTGAAAATAACTGATCCTCAAGCAAAAAACAGACAATGAAATATATACTACTGTCAATAAGCCAAAGCGCAAAGTCAATTGTTTGCATCGATTGCACTCGTGTGTGTACTTCGCGTGTGTACTTGATTGTGTGTGAGTGTGAGTGTGTGTGTGTGTGTGTGTGTGTGTGTGTGTGTGTGTGTGTGTGTGTGTGTGTGTGTGTGTGTGTGTGTGTGTGTGTGTGTGTTTATATCTTACAGTGGAGGTCTGCATGAGGAAGTCATAATCGTCTCTGTCATCTGCCATCACCTCCTCTGACAGACGGGTGGAGGAGGTGCTGGTGTTGTCTGGCTTTGTCCTCTTCAACATAAACCTACAGGGTTAGTAAGTAAGTACATTTTATTTGTATAGCACTGTTCACAGAGAGGACTCACTTGGTGCTTTACATACAACAGAAATAAAAACATCAAGAATCATTCAAATGACAAGAAACAGAACAAAAAACACAATGCATCTCAGAGAGAACAAAACCGCAGACATATTTCACCATTGGAGGAGAAGCTCAATGACATTACCCAAAAGCATGTTGAAACAGTAGTGTTTTTAGCTGATTCTTAAAAAATATCCACAGATGGTGCAGCTCTCAGGCCACGAGGAAGGCCATTCCAAAGTCTAGGTGCTACAGACTGAAAAGCTCTGTCACCTTTGGTGATTAACCTGGTACGAGGAATGACCAATAGACCCTGGTCTGCTGACCTCAGTGTCCTGCTGGGCACATATGGTGCAAGCAAGTCAGTTCAATATTCAGGTGCCTGGCCATGGCCATGCAGAGCACTAAAAGTGAGCACCAGGACCTTGAACTGAACTCTAAAAATTACAGGAAGCCAGTGCAAAGAGGCCAAAACTGGAGTAATGCGACACCTTCTGCTTCATCTAGTTAACAGTCTTGCAGCAGTATTTTGAATGAATTGGAAGCGGTCTATGGACGTCTTATTGAGGCAGGTGAGAACCGAATTGCAGTAGTCAAGGCGAGAGGAAACGAAGGTATGTATGATCATTTCTAGGTCAGAAAACAGGTCACAAAAACAGGTGCGGGTCACCGATTTAATGTGCGTGTCGCGGTGCATGGCCTGATCAAAATTGACCCCAAGGTTCCTGAGGTTGGGGCTCACATTGCTTTTGAGGGACACAATACAACCAGCCACCTTGGATGCAACGCCATCGGAGGCCACAATGAGCACCTCGGTTTTGGCCTCATTCAACTGGAGGAAGTTGCTTGCTAACCAGGCCTTAATGGCAGACAGGCACTCGTTCAGGGCAGTCAGGGTTAAAAGAGCAATACAGCTGGATATCATCCACGTAAAGGTGGTAGGAGATGCCTTTCAAATAATTCATAATGTGTCCTAGTGGGAGCAAATACAGTGCAAATAAAATTGGACCAAGAACCGAGCCTTGGGGGACCCCACAGGGGGGACAGACTTACACACGACGGCCTACTGCAACTGAGAAACATCTACCTGGGAGATAGGACTTAAACCATTCAAGGGCACTCCCTGTGATACCCACCCAATTCTGAGCCTGTTTGTCATAACATTGTGATCCACAGTGTCAAACGCAACACTAAAGGTCCTTACACACCGGGGGCGATTTTTTCATGCGAATAATATGTTTTTTTTTAAACCTTTTAAGTCAATGCAAGCTTCCACATCAGTTTCGCGGAGCGAAAAAACATATTTTATTTATTCGGACTGAGTCCGAATTTTTGCAAAATTCTCCTTTAATGGTGTCAAAGAGAACTTTGGGGTTTTGTTTGCTGGAGGAAATGAGGTTTAGGCAGCTCTCGCCTCCTTAACCGTACTGTTAAAATCAATTAAAAGTTGCTTAAGATGAAGACGGTGTACGTCAAGCTCAGTGGACTTCCAATTGCGCTCAACAAACCGGCAATTGCGTCTAAAACTACGAATATCCTCATTAAACCAGGGGGAGGAATTTAAAGTGGGAACAGTGCGGGATATGAAAGGAGCAACTACATCTAAAATGTCAGAGCAGTGCAGGTTAAAAGCATGAACTAAAATATCGATGTCACCATTGACATCGATAGATGGCACCGCATTGCTATCAAAGGCAATGGATTTGTTTTCTGCCGAGAGGTCATTAAGCATGCATGAGCACTTAACTCGCTTGACGGTCATAGTGTCAGTTTTAAAAACTATGCATTTACGATCACTTATAGTAAATTACTCAAAAACAATGTTATCTATGTGCAAGCCAAGAGTAAAAACAAGATCAAGTGTGTTACCTTTGTTGTGCGTAGGGCCTGAGACATGTTGGACAAAATTAAATGATTCAGTGATACAAATAAAATTGGTGGCAAAATAAATAATAAATGAATAATAATAATAAATTACTGTTATTAATATGGATATTAAAATGCCCTAATAAGACGATTCTTTCCAGTTTGATGATTTAAAAGGTTGCTAAAATCTGTCAGAAAATAACTATTAAAACCAGGGGGTCGATAAATTAAAATACAATAAAATGGGTTAGTGTGCCCAACTTTGGTGATTAAAAGTTCAAAGGAGCTGTATGTACTACTAGAGCACACAATCCTGGAGGAGAAACAGTTCTTGTGCACCAGTGCTATGCCACCTCCTACGCGACTGGTGGTGGCTTTTGACCGAGGGGGTTCATTTATTTACACTGTGATGAAATACAGCAATACATTTCTGAAGGTATAAAAACTATGGGGGAAAAAAAACATATGCCTTAGTAGATAAATATAAATAAAAGAAATAACTCAATTAAGAAAAAAACTGTGTAGCTTGGTTAATCTTAAATTTATATATTGTAAATAAATGATGACAAATGTGAGAAAGACAATTGGTAGATTTAAAGGGACAGAGAGGATTGAGGTTACCTCTGTTTGAGTTTGGATGGTTTCTCTTGGTTATAATCTTTGTGGTTGTTGAATTCATCCTTCTCCTGCCCATTGGAGCCGTGGAGACCGTGAGCCGACTTCATCAGAACCTCAAAGTCTGACACCGTCTCAAAGTCCTCCAGCTCCTGGAAGAAAAATGGATGAACCACATGAAGATAAATCACATAGGCCTACGCTACATATACTGTAATGTGTTCATTTATTTTCTAGCTACTTGAAGCCTACTGTAGCGTCCCTATTGTGAGCATCTCATAATAGGCAATCTCATAATAGGCCATCTATAATATCCGATAATAGCCTCAAAACAATTTTCACAGAAGAAATTTGGTGCAACGGGGAAAAAGGAGGAGGCAATAGACCTGGGGACTAGAAGGATAGACTATAGGGGGCTATTCTATGTGTATATGCTGTGGATTATGGATTATTATGTGTATATAATATGTATATAGCTCTGTTTTCTTTCTTTTTCTTCTTGCTCTTCTATTCCTGTAAGGGTCCATTTGCAACCCCCTCACGGAACCCTGACGGTCCCTGGACCCCACTTTGAGAACCACTGGTGTAGACCTACACAAAGTAGCAAGCTAGAGTGCAGGAAAGTGTTTGTGTATTGCTTGGCAACTGTCCAGTCACAGTCCAGCTGTGGAACTATTTGTGTTGGAGCCAAATAAATGATTAAATAAACAACCAAATTATAATCTGTTGACATTTATTACAGTTAATAAATGGCACTTGTAGAACTGATGGCAATATCACCCTCAAGGTCATGTCATTGTAGTTATAACAGCACAGCTGTGATCATTTTATACTCATCAGTCTCATCATTATGCAGCACTGCGTGTCATATAAGGTGGATTCTTTCATGCATTTCTCTATCCAAGCAATTGCCTCAAGCAATTTAGATGCTATCTGCAAGCATCCAAGTTGCAATACCCTCCATTGACAGCCCATTCAGGAAACAGAAAAGTCCTATCCGATTGTATTAAATGACAATAAACAGCTGTACGGAGGGCTTGGGTTAATTCTAATCTTTGTCTTTAGATTGGACAAGTTTCTGTCAATAAACTCTGTGGAGTCATGATTTATTTCTATGTGTTCGAGTTGTAAATCACTCAACGTCCTGCGTACAGGCAATTTCGAAAATTGCACATATGCAGGACGTGGAGTGATTTAAAACGAGTGCTTCCAAACTCGAATACATAGAAAAAATCATGATCGCATGAGTTTGTTGACGGAAACTTGCTCCTAACATGTCAACGGTGGATTTTCTTTCAAACATAGACAAAGAGAACCCAAGCTTTCTGTACGGCTGCAATATTGGTGAGTTTATTGCAGTTTAATACAATCAGATAGGACTTTTCTGTTTCATGAATGGGCTGTCAATGGAGGGTATTGCAACTGATGCACATAACATCTAAGTTGCTTGCGGCTAACTCTATCCACTCCTCCATAAAATAATATGGTAGTTAAGCCTCCACGCAGGCAGAAGTTCACTGTGATGGCTGTGACCACAACCACATAAGCTAAGACTGCACTGTCACCCATGCCACTACAATGTATTTAGTTATTACTTTTATGCAGAAGGCCCAAGCCAAAGACCATACCATTTGATAGAAAGGGGGGATTGGGATTTGGTTTAGTTAGTTGTTTTGTGCTGTCCTCCCCTGTGCGTATTTATTATTTGTCCACCACTATATAAGTCTCCCTCCCGTCTCATTATGTCAGGTCTGTTAGTTGAGTTCACAACTATTTTCTTAGCATTATTTTTAGTAGAGTTGTGTTTTTTAAGGGCCCTATAACTTGTTTATTCTAAATTGTGTTTGAAAACTTCTGTTGACGTATGCTTTTACTGCTTGGTCCCTCACCTTACATGTCATTTTGTTTTGGATTTCCCCAAGTGACCTACAGTTTTAGCCGTGTAGTGACATAGAATTGTACAAACTTACCTTTTACCTTATCATACCACACCTATCAAGAACAGATTTTTTATAAAACAATCAATCAATTTGGCGTTACCTTCTTGGGTGAGAAGAGGGCACCGTTGGCCGGCAACGTGGCGCCTGCAGATTTGGAGAAAAAGTCTGCACACTCTACAGGCATGCTCAGTCGGTAAAAGGCAATGTCGGTGTTACTGTTCTGCGACCCAAACGACCTCTGCGTGACCTTCAGGCACGGAGGCGTTTCCACCGTTCCGTCTAGCCTCGTCACCTGTTAGAGGACAAGATGTAGAGAGGGAAGGAAAAAACAGTCAATACAAACAACCCTATAGTATTGAAGGTTAGATTCAAACACTGCTACAGTAGGAGAAAAGCAAAAACTATAATTATCTATTTTTTTTTTTTTTTTCACCAAAACTAAAATCCAAAATAGCAGATATACAAGCTCAAAATACGTCACATTGTGACACGCTCTGAGCTTGTAGATCACCTATTTTCTAATACATGCTAAAGTATGCAGAACTTTGAGATGGGAAAAAGTTTGTTTTTGTTGGAGTTTTGTCCACTCAGCCATTGTAACGCTAAACAAACTGCCTCGCTGATATTCTGGTTTTGTACTTTGGGGACTCTATATGCATTATTGTCTTTATGTTGTGTTGTATATGTGTTTTTTTTTTGGTGAACAGACTGTGAAATGGAATATCCCTCTGGTGACAATAAAGACTGCTTATCCATCCATCCACTCACCTCAATGTGCTCGTGGTATTGTGGGACAGGTATGAACTGGGGCAGTCTCTTGCTGAGCCACATGGTGATGTCTCGGTTCATGTTGACGGCGAAGGGCTCGAAGCCCTCCTGCAGGCCACAGATGGTGAAGTACTTCAGAGTGCTCACGTCTTTACCGAAGTTCATCCTCCCCACCTGAGACACGCCCAGACTGCACACAGGGATGAAACCTGTGGGGACGGATAAACGAAGAAAAGACATTTCCCTCGGGATCAATAAAAGGTCTGTGTCTATGGCAATGGTTCCCAAACTTTTTGGCTCAAGACCCAAAAGAGAAATTAGACGTTTGCCCGGTACCCGAACTAGTGAATATAGAAGATCTACAAGCTCACAACGTGACGCAAAGCGTTGTGAGCTTGTAGATATTTTTTTCTAATATATGGAATTTCTTAGATTTTAAAATAATTATTATTTATTCATTATTTTGAAATCCATTGATTTTTTTTTAATACATGATTTTTTTTTAAATAAATAAATGTTTTGACATTTTCTCGTGACCCATAAAAATTGGTCCGCGACGCAAATATGGGTACCGACCAACTGTTTGGGAAACAGTGGTCTATGGTACCTGAGCCAAGGGGTTTGGGGTTTGGCATTCAGAAGGACTGTAGCCTGCCAAGGTAGAGGTATTGATGGTGGAGAATTAGGGATAGGATAATAATAGTTATTATCGTTTATCGTGATTAAAAACCGTTCACAATAAATCATAGTGTATTGTCCGTCATACACTGGACCTGAGTTGGCACTGTACTTGGACCGTTTTTTTGGGGTGTTGGGGTGCATGTTGGGGTGCAGGTGGTTAACAAAATGTGACATTTTAAGGGTTTTAAGCTATTAATTTATACAGTAATTTAATTAATCGCGATAATATCACAATTATTTTGGCCACAATAATCCCGGGAGTTTATTTATTTTCTTTCTCTTGTGTTATTCTATCCTAGAATAAAAAATAATAATAAAAAACATTGCCAAAGTTTTGCTTGATTGTCCATCTTTAAATTCTCCCCACCCCAGTACTGTAGTACACATTCCAATATTGGGTGGAAACCTTATATGTCCAAAACTGTTACTTTTCAGGAAATGGGAAAAAAAGAATCTGTGTTCCATTGGATCCATTGTAGTTATAATTTAGTCACAAGCTCTTGTTAATACTTTTCATTGGTTAAATATTTATAAAACCCACAGATGGACTGGCAGATCTACAAGCTCCTCATTGTGAGGTTGTTGTTTGGATATTTTGGCTACTTTTGAGTATTAATTCCCGACAAAACATAAAAAGTGGAAATATGGAAATACAAGGTTTCTTTCTGCCCAACAGCAACGAGATGCATTTCCATAGAGACACTGAAGTGCAGTGTCGACTGCAGTGCAGTGGTCAGAGCTACAGTAATAAACTTTCATATAATAGCAGCCTCCCTCTGGGCAGCTGTCTACTGCAGTGGTGCTCAAACCTTTTCATGTCAAGGACCCCCAAATTGACACTTATTTGCCCGCAGACCCCCATTTGAAAAGATATGCCAGGGACCCCCATAAGAGAAGATCTTTACGGCTCTAGCAGTGATTTTCAACCATTTAAATTTCAAGGACCCCCAGTTCGACATGCATTAGGCTACAGACCCCCATTTATTGTACACAATATTCAATCAAAACAAGTTATGTTCTATAAAGAATTAAGTAATTCAATTGGAATAGAGAACCGAAGTCTGACATCACTGAGCCACTATCCCCCTGGGTCACTTATCATATATATGTAATTTTTTCCATTGACAATACCATCAAATGTAACTCAATATCATAAACGACACTGAGTCACATACCTGACAAAATTGCCAGGCTTATTTGTTTACTTTTGGAACACAGTTCTCATATGACACAATTATAAGATGACGCTATGGTATTTTCAATAGAAAAAAAATACCTCCGTGACTCAGGGTATAACGGCGTGACGTCAAGACTTCAATACTCTATGTTTGATGCTGATAAGAAAAGCACAATGCTCCACTGCAGGCGGCATCATTCCTTATGTGTTCTGTCCTGATAGAGCCAATAGATGGCGCTAATATTCAGGGAGTGGCCTGCAGCAGAAAATAGCATGTGTTTTTGTTCTGTCTAATCAATGGCTATGCCCTCTGGAAAGATTAAATGATCCATGATGTGGTGAGAGAGAGAGACGATTACTAATAAAACTCATATGTACTCCGCATAGAGAGGAAGAATCAAGGAGTCTCCAGTAACTGATGACTCACCAAAACCATCATAGAGAGTTGCAAGAGTGGCATTTTGCCTGAATGAAGACAGGTAGTACAACGGTATCGCTTGGCAAAAGGAGCAGATTTACAAGCTAACAACGCGTTGCGATGTGACACATTGTTAGTTTGTAGCTCAGCTCTTTTTGGTGTCTACTCTAAATTAAGCTAAGAGAAGACTGGGTGTGTTATTCAACACTTACAACTGATGCCCATTCAGTGTCTTAGCCTATATTGCAATGCATGTAGTAAGTGACTTTTCTTTCACTTATCGTTCTCACACACAACCTAAAGCACTTTAGGCCATATTTATTCAAAACTACAGAGACTACAGAGTCATGTGCTGTATGTTACACCTGAGGGGTCCAATCGAGCGGTAGTCCTTGAGCAGGAGAAGGAGATCAGTGTTTTTCTTAAAGACAGCTCCGCAGGGACACAATTTGGGTCCATTTTTGTTCTTCTGATTTAAATTAACACTGAGCATTTCCCTGTGCACATCGGCTGGTACGGGTTGGTCTCCCCAACCTCCCAGGCAGCGCCGTTAACCCATATAAACATGACTTCATAAATATCACCTGAACCGTCACTTCAATTCTAAAGTGAAAGTGAATTGAGCCTAGCTCTGGTATCACTATCAAAGCAGTGGAAGCATATACATTACAAACCTTAGTTAATTTATAGGTACTGTAAGTGATTTTGTTTGTGTGTGGCTAAAATACGGTACCGGTAAGTGTTAAATACCTCTATATTCCAATTTTGCAATTATTGCTATAGAGTGTTTGTTCAATAACAGGGGTCTCCTCATCTCTCCAGCTCTTTAGTAAAAAGAAAATACATTTTCATTTTGGGATACCAGCTATATCAGGAGAGACAACTCATAAAAGATACATAATGAACAAGTTAAATTGGAAGTGATGAAACATAACAAAGAAAAGAGCAGACACAATTTTGAACTGGAACACTACACAATTGAAGCTAATAAATTATCTTTGTGGGGTTTTCTCTCCTGGATAAATTGGTATTCCAACCGAAACATTTATTTTCTGATTACTAGAGCTGGTGAAAAGGGAGACCCTGTTACTGAACAACATTCTATAGCCTGACTACAGTCAGAATAGAACTATAACTTTTGAACAAAGAAAACAAAAGAAAACAAAACGTTTTAGTTTTTTGGTTTGTTTTTGTTTCCAAAAAATATCACGTCGAGCACCATTCCAAAGAGTGTACAAATGGACCCGGCTCCATTTAGTACATTCTTTGGAGTAGATTTCACAGCGTCGCATCATACTGCAGTTCTGGAAGTGTCACACCAGTCCTGTGACAACACTGACTGTTCCTTCTTTTCCTGCCCATGCCGCATGCAGCCTGTTTCCAAGGGAGACCAGACAGTCCAGATGGATTGTTGGAGTGCTTGCAGCCACCCACACATGCACAGGCACGCGCGCACACACACACGCACGCACGCACGCGCGCACACACACTCACACACGTACCCACATAACGACTCATCAATCACGGGCAAACCAAACAAGGACTGTGTGCTTGTGCTTGTGTGTGTGTGTGTGTGTGTGTGTGTGTGTGTGTGTGTGTGCGTGCATGCGTGCGCATCAGTCCCTGTGTGTATTTGGGTCTGCATGTGTTTGAGTTTGTCTTGTTTGTGTATATGTCTTAGAATCTGTCACGACATGTGTGCATGCGTGTGTGCGTGTGTGCGTGTGTGCATGTGTGTCATAACCAACCTTCCCAGACTTCAAAGTCCTTGAAGGCGAGCTCAGAGCCAGAGTCGTCCAATAGCACCTCTCCGTTGTGCGTGAATATCATGGTTTGTTCGTTCATGTCCACCATGCAGCCCACCACGTCCCCCGCCGCCCACGAGCGGCCAAAGTGCTCGTTGCCCTGGTGCCAACGTTGGGCCTGGGCAAACACACACACAGCGGGTATTAATACATCCATACAGGTAGCAACACGCATGTGACGCCGTGAAGCAAACACACGGCTAGCAGCCGGACACTTGTGTGTAAAGTGACAAACGGCATTATTTTTAGGGTGCGCTGGCCAAGTGGGAGAGTCCGGATTATAGATTATTTATTGTTATGCACAGAACGTATTTTGTTGTAAGTATAAAAAGTGTGTACAAATTGTAGTCATCCATCTATAATTTCATGATCATTTTAGGAACGTGATCACGTGAGATTTATGTGTGGTGGTTTGTGGGTATTCACTGTATGAGTTGTCTTTCGTATCGCCTCTATTCTGATGAAGAGCATGTCGTCATAGAAATATATAAAACGCAGCCACCAAGTTACCTTGAAGCCATCAAATACAAAGGCCTGCTCATCAGATCCAAGCTCCAGGTCGGGTAGACAGCCTGGTCTGGCCCAACCCACCCTCATCTCACCTCCTGTTAACACCTGGGAGGAGAGGAGAGGAGAGGAGAGGAGAGTTCTCAAATTCTGCCCAAATCCGACCCATCATCATCATCATCATCATCATCATCACAACTCGTCTTACCTCAAACTCGAAATACCACTTCCCAGCGTTGACGCTGTATGTCTTCTCTGCTCGGAAGATGCGGAACTTCTCTGTAGACATGGTGCTGAGGTCTGCTCTAGCCGCTGTGTGTGTGTGTGTGTGTGTGTGTGTGTGTGTGTGTGTGTGTGTGTGTGTGTGTGTGTGTGTGAGAGAGAGTTGGAGAGAGAGAGAGGAAACAGTGTCTTTCATCAATCAATATTTACAAATAATCCATGTTAAAAACGACCTAGCCCTATATTGTATACAATTGTGTTGTAGATTAAATATTTTTCTTATATTTCATAGATAGCTTCATGGACTTGTTTGACAGTTGTGTAAATTCATGTTTTTTTTGTTTATATATTTTGTACTCACTATACAGCTTCTCTATTAATGTGTAATAGTGTATTTTCAGGCATTATTTAACCACTTAAAGCCTCAATACTTAGTAAACTTGACTGTTGGCTCTGTACTTGGTTTGCTCTTTTTTCCCTGTACACCAAACAAAAAAATTGCAGATCTACAAGCTGCGAGGCGTTGTGAGCTTGTAGATCTGCTATTTTTTGGCTAATGTTCCCCTCAGAATAGGGATGCTAGGGCTGAAGTGGTTAATGTAAAAAGACAAAGATTTGCCTGTCCTCCTGCAGTAACTCTGAGGACCACTTAGGGGTCCCGGACCCCCTGTTGAAGACGCCTGCCCTATTTTATACTTTGTGTCGCGTGGCAAAAATAGCTGATCTACTGTACAAACTCGCATTGTGAGTTTGCAGATGTGCAATTTTTGCTATTATTAAAATAAAATAAAATCTTTTGATCAATATCATTATTTCGCATAATATCATGCCCAAAATACTAGGAACGCCAGGTTGGTATTTCTGTGTTCACACTATCACTATGCTCCTGGTCACTGTGGGCGAACGGAAACAACTGATTCCTATCTACAGTTCCAGTAGAGGTTGGAGCCGCAGGGCTGCCAAACTGCAGAATTCTCCTTGCCAGCAAAACCAGGTAATAACTGTAAATGAATGGACTTGTGCTGACTGCTTTGTCTGTGAGTGAAATGTAAATGCATTCTAATGATTTGTTTGCCAGGGGGATTAAGTACAGGGGTCCATGCCCTCGACACAAATGACCGGCCACCCAGCTCAGAGAGAATTACTCTGGCAGGAGTCTTTACAATCAATGGCCACACAATGGGACTGGGTGTAATTAACTAAACACAGTCTAACCAACAATGACGCTGCCATATGCAATATTAAATAAGCTGGGTAAACATTGCTAACCATTTTGATCTGTTCATCAAAAAGACTGTCCTGTAAGATCACTGGTTCGATCCCAGTAACGCAGTACTGTATGTTCACCTTCTGATCAAAATATCAGACCTTTATGTAGTAGACTCACTTATTATGAATGTATACCGAATAGAAGCATCAATGCTAAAATGCCTGGCATGGGAAAAATGTCACATTTGAGACCACGTGGCCTTGACTCAGAGAGCAATTTATACCACCTAATGTGGAACTTCTGATTTATTCCTGTTCAAATATTGGTGATTAATCAATACCGCCTTCCGAGCGCTCAGCTGTTTAGATTGCTCCAGCAGCCAGCCTAACATCAGTTAGAAGAGGCTGTTAGCTAGCATGCCAGAGGAAGACATTAAAATGCGCACGCACGCGCACACACACACACACACACACACACACACACACACACACACACACACACACACACACACACACACACACACACACACACACACACACACACACACACACACACACACACACACACACACACACACACACAATAAGTAAGTAAGTAGGCAAACACACACACACACACACACACACACACACACACACACACACACACACACACACACACACACACACACACACACACACACACACACACACACACACACACACACACACACACACACACACACACACACACACACGCAAGCGGGTATCAAAGTGATTCATGGGTGTCTGCCTACATAGCCCAGCCATCCTCCACTGCAGTAATATGGCGATAAATCCAATCATGGCATAAGAGAAGAATCACACAGTATGAAATACGGCCCATCATAAACAAACCAACAGACATCCTGGGTTTGTTTTTGTAAGCGGGTTAGACACATTCTTCACATATGCCACTTGTGGTGGCCTTGTAATCCCAGATCCCCCACAGCATGGGTTCAAATCCCATCAACGCAGTCTCTTTAGACCAGTGTTTCCCAAAAAGTGGGTCGGGACACATTTCTGCGTCGCAGACTAATTTTTATGGGTAAATATGTATTTTTTCCCCCAGTTTTCCAACATTTAAAAACATATATTATTATTTCAAAAGATTTTCCTTGCATCCCAATTTTGGGAATTTTGGGTTATTATAGGTGAAGATTTTCCAAAACTTTGATGCGTTGCGATCTTGTAGGTCGTTTATTTTCTCTTTATTCGATTTTTTGGGAAAGTATCAAATAGGGCTTAACTGGTTAATCCTAATCATATTCATACAGTAGGATCAAAACTGTTTCTAAGTCAGTGATGGCAGATAATGACAATTTGCATAATTAAAATGACTTTTTGAAATTATATTATTATTATTATTGAACCATGGGGTCTATGCTGTACTAGGCACCATCCTATTTCCCCTCTACACCAAATCTCTTCGCCGGAAATAGCTGATCTACAAGCTATATATATATAAGCTATATATATATAAGCATGCATCTATTACTCTATTCCCCCCCCCCCCCCCCCCAGGGTAGGGACACTATAGGGTCAATGTGGTTAAGCTCAATAAGCTGTAGGGTATAGCATACCATGGTCCTGGTCTGGTGCCTCCAAGTTGAAGCCGTAGCCCAGTAGAGTCCTGACCGCTTCCCTCAGACTGTCCTTGTTGGACTTCTTGGTTCTCTCGTCCAGGAGAACGTAGGGGACCAGCCTAGGGTTACGACGATTCTTCACATCCTATAAGGGAAGGAGACAGAACGAAGAAGAAGAAGAAGAAGAAGAAGAAGAAGAAGAAGAAGAAGAAGAAGAAGAAGAAGATGATAACGGACAAAGAAAAGACGCATTAGAAGGAACTATGTAGAGCATTTGTCTTCAACAGGGGGTCTGGGACCCCTAGGGGTTCCTCAGATTTACTACAGGGGGGCCGCCAATTCTTTATGTGATAGAAACTTTTTTTTGTCTTCTCGTTTTTTTACATACATACATTAAAAACATTCGCAGAAAATAACAGATCTGCAAAGCTCACAACGTGGCAGGCTGTGGCGCGTTGTGAGCTTGTACTGTAGATCTGCTATTTTCGGTGAAGATGTTTGGTGTAGACTAAAGTATTGAGGGGTTAAATGTCTGAAAATACTCATTAACATGAATCTAACATATTAATAGAACAAACAAACAGACAAACAAACAAATATCAATCAATTTACACAACACTAATGATAGTGCTGTAAAACAAGCTCTATAAAGCTATCTATGAAATCTATGAAAAAGTTCAGTCTGCAACACAATTTTATACAGTAGTAGGTAGTAGTAGTAGGGGGTCTCTGCTTAATCTCTGTCTCAGCTAAGTCTGAAAAACGCTGAAGACCCCCTGTATAGAGGAAAAAGAAGAAGGTGAAAAGAGCTGTTGGGGATTTGAGGCTGAACTATTTATTTATTATTTTTAGATATAATACAAACCATTGCAGCCTAGGTGCTCAGACTGCTACGCCAGCGGCCCGGGTCAGCTGAACTATTTCTGATCGCAGATGTTCAACAACAGCTTGTTGTACTGGATATTCCAACATACCATATGGCCACCAGGAAGTTCACAGATTAAACAGGAGTGAAATGATAAAACTATAGACTTAATTTAGCCTTTATGTATTTTACTTCAATACAGCTAATTGCTCCGTAAAGAGTCTTTGGGTACATCATTATTGTTAATATTATACACTATTATTAGAAAGTAGAAGATGTGTTGGGAGTGTAACCTACAAGCCCGGTCAAACTGGCAACTTTCCTATTCCAAGACGGCCTCTCTACCCATTCAGCTACGGTCTTCCCAAATGGAAACGAATGGTATCAGCCAGAGCCATATAAGGAGAGTTGCGTCACCTCCGTTCACTTCATCGGGCCAGTCTTCTACAGAGCCTTCTATTGGCGAATAGTGACAAAGCCCTGAACCGGAAGTTTAGGGAATGCACTGGAGTCTACATGTATGAGCGTTTGTCACTTCCTGCCCCCTTGCTCTGACCACATGATCATCTGAAACTTTGTGACAGCATTTTATACGTTTTTGATGCTTTCACATTGACAAAAATGTGTCCACAGACATACAAACAGCACACAAAGACTCACAAGTTGAAAACTTGTGATAATAATCAGCTGGTAATCAACTTAGATTTGTTCTTCTCACTCACAAATGTGAAGTGGGATTTAGATAGCATTAGTTAGACAGATGCTAGGTTCATTGTTTACCTGGTATCCAGTCTCTTTGAGGCCCTACACGTTTCTCTCTGCACTCTATTCATGTGGTTATTTACCTTGCTTATTGACTAGATCGAGTTCAATAAACACCTGTAAGTCGCTCTGGATAAGAGCGTCTGCTAAATGAATTGTCCTTGCAATCAGCATTTCTGTATCACCAGAAAGAAGTGCTTATTAAACGCTTATCATTGTCATCGAAGATCCAATCTTATTTGCTGTACCTTGTTAGATACAGTTAGGTACATTTGGTGATGCCGTGATGGTGACACAATACTGTCAGGGGGAACAAAAAACAAGTGCGAATTAAAAAGCGCCCGCTAATGACCCGTCCATATAGAATTGTCCATCAAAGTCACGCGACGTTGAAAGCTTCTCGGCAGGGAAAACACCGGGGAGGTTATCGACGCGGCTCCGCTAGCTGCTCTGCTGCATTAGATTGCAATCTCATTCAAGCTGAACAGTCACACTGTCCCCTACGGTCCGCGGCAGATCAATCAGTATTGCACAAGCATCACACACGTCCTCCCGGAAGCCAGGAGAGCGCTGAACTAAGACTGTGATTGGAATTCAGAAGGTGCAGCCTGCATGTTGGTGCAGCAGTATTGACCAGTTGCTGGAAGACGTATTCAGACTTTTTACCTAACCACTTAAACCCTACATGGCCCCTCAGGGCTCTATGCTAGTGTCTTTTCTGTTTTCACTTTGCATTACATATCTTTGCGGAAAATATTTGATCTACAAGCCAACGTTGTGAACTTGTCGATCAGCTATTTTCTGCAAACGTTTTCGCAGGATACGGACGCTGGGGTTTAAGTGGTTGTAAAAGTAGCAATACCACAATGTAGAAATACTCTGGTGCAAGTAAAAGGCTTGTATTAAATGTTTTACTTGAGTACAAAAGTATTGGCAGCTAAATTACAGTACTAAAGTAAATACTCAAACATTTCAATTTGACACACTTTTTCGAAAATGGCAAATCTATAAGCTCACAACGCGTGGCATGTAGATGCGCTGTGAGCTTGTAGATCTATTTTGGAATATCCTAAGTATAAAATAGGGCTTATAGGGCAAGGACACTTTGGTAGAGGTTAGGGTTGTGCAGTTACCATGCCATAATGTAACTCCAAAGGTGGGCAAGAAATCAAAAATAGTCGCTCCATTGATTAGAAATTAATAATTCAAAATGTGCTCCTCATTGACAGTTTTTTATAAATACGGTAATGTCAACATCCTGTTGATTTTACTATTTGAAGATCTGGAGTTCATTTTCATTTTGCGAACAGTATTTACATGTATTTGTGACATGTAAGTACAGTGTAGTCTCAATGTCTTGACTGTATCATTAATCACTCCATAGTACTGTAGGAGACAATGTTGTACCAACAATCAGTGTCACCCTCCCCCCCCCCAAAAAAAATACTACTTGCTGCCTCACATTGTTATATTCAAATTTACTTCCCAGAACTCACCACAACCAAATAGTTCTCACTGCTCAACCTGTCAGACAGTTTCAGTGACAGTATGTGTGCATGCGTGCGCTACTGTTCATGAATAATTATGTAAATACAATCCTTTTCTCCTTCCACTTCTTTAACCAATTCTGCCTTTCATTCTCTCTCTCTCTCTCTCTCTCTCTCTCTGTTTTGCCTAAGTAACTGGGCTAGTGCCAGGAACATTAACAAGCATAATGTTTCTTCTATCTTTTTGCTCGTTCCATGTATATACTTTTGGCTGGCCGCAGTGTTATAGCCCAGCATCATAAGATTATGGCATAAGCCTTAAGACATTGACATCTGTTTGCGTGCAAAGTATTCTCAGAGTACTTCTGGGACCGGGCCCATATTTAACGGCGGTCTAAACGGGAACACCACGCGGGCCAAAAGAATTGCCATCTCGGAGGCCAAGATGCAACTACATATCGTTAAGTCATCTTCCTGCTGATTTAATTCAACGTCAAGCACCAAACACATATAGTACAGCACTGTATACACACATTAAGCTCAATTTATACTACACCTGCAGACAAGAACTGAATCTACAAGCTACAGTAACAATGCAACGCAACGCGTGGGAATTCCAAAAGAAAAAGGGGGTCCGACCCGGTACAAGCAAGGCGTAACAAAATAAAGTGGCTGGTGTATGCAGTATATGTATAATATTGATGGCACACTCACACACACCTGTTGGATCCCATAGGTCCAGCCCTGGCGTATCCGGTCTCGTGCCCAGACGTTGTGCGCGTTTTCAGCCAGTTTGTCCACCATGGCCTCCTGGGTTGAGGCGAGTTTAATGTGACTCAGATCCATGGGCGCAGGCTTGTAACCGCTGGACAACTCGTAGCTAGAGGATCAAAACAATATTCATCTTGACCACTTTCAACCTGGCGTCACAATTTTGGCCATGTCATTATAGGCAAAAAATGTAATAATATTGTGATGCGTTATATTGTGAGCTTGTAGATTGCCTATTTTAGCTATTTTTGAAACTAGAGCTTAAATGGTTAAAGACCCAGTCCAAGATTAACCTACAAACCAGGGATACATTCACATACAGTATATTCTTAGACATAGTCCACACGTACACAGGTATCTTAGAAAACTGAGGTTTTTCTTACCCCTCCATTAAAAAAAAGAACAGTTATAAAAGTCCACTTTAAAATGCAAAAAACAGTTTCTCACTTAAAATGTTTTAAAGAATGCGATTTAATTAGCATGTTGTTTATAAATACAAATGCTAGGTTCATTATTTACCATAGTTGTTTATTGACTAGACTACTCTGCTCATTCCGATCTCACACTTGTCGCCTGCTAAATGCCTTCATTGTAATTGTAACTTGTGAGCGTTGGAAAACATAAAAATACGTCTGATGTTTGTTGAGGTGACTTACGTTGAGGCAAGTTTCATGCTCTTAACCTTCTGAACAGCATGTTCATCAGCTAGTCCAACATGGCAACCGAGGGCCAGTAGAGTCCTGAAAGACACACACACACACACACACACACACACACACACACACACACACACACACACACACACACACACACACACACACACACACACACACACACACACACACACACACACACACACACACACACACACACACACACACACACACACACAGATGAAAAAGGTCAGTTAATCAAGCAGGATGAGTGTTGGGTGTATGAGATGGTATTAAATCAATGTTTTTAAATGGTCCCGCTAGAACACACTCAATGAGTTAAAATCAATATATGATGTAAAAGAAAATAAACACAAACCAAACAGACGCCTAATGGACAGTTCCATCCTGCAAGCTCGTTAGACGCCCGAGCCTTTTAATTGCATCCCAACCAGGAGTCACTGAGACTCAAGTCAGTTATATTTACATTCTGTAGCAAACTGTCACATTCTCAGTGTTCATTTATGGGTCTATTTGGTTACATTTGCACTCTCTTCGGAGTTAAAAGAACACCAAGGATTTTACTGTGCACAATAGCAGGCCTACAAGCTCAAAACGCGTCGCGGAATACGACGTGTAGTGAGCTTGTAGGTCTGTTCTTTTCTGTGTTTTGCTCTGTCTTTCTCTGTCTCTCTCCATCTCTCTCCCTTGCTAGAGATGCATGTCATAAACCAGATGTATTTCAGGGCATCTCGGTGGGGTAGACGTAAAACGCTGCAACGAAATCGATTGGCCGTGTCCGCACGCGCGGGGACGCCAGCAAGGGATCATGTCCTAATTCGCTGCTCTAGCGACCCTTGTTGTTCGGTCAGGGCACCTAGCTGTTCAGCAGGGACCTAGGGGAAGTGGCAGGAACCTCCACACAAGCGCTGCTCTCCTGGTGAAACCCCTCGCTGTTGGGTGAAGAGAAGCGGCTGGTGACTCCATGTGTTTCAGAGGTGGCTGTCGATACCCTCCCCAGGACAACACTCTGTGAGTGTGCGTGCGTGCGTGCGTGCGTGCGTGCGTGCGTGCGTGCGTGCGTGCGTGCGTGCATCTGAGCGGGGGAGAGGGGGGTGGCAGGGATAGGGAGCACAATACATAATGGATAATCAGCAACCCATCATGTAAGTAAGTAGCCTTGGAAACCAACGGTATCAGAGCTATGTGGCCCCATAGGCCAGGAGCCTATCTCCTGTTTTTGTACAAGTGCATCCACTGGACATGACACTAGTATGTCGCCGGGGCCGGGACTTACCACTAAATCCAACCCTTGATGCTGAGTGCCAAGCATGGAGGCAGCGGGTACCATTTTCATAGTCTTTGGGATGACTCGGTTCGGGGATTGAAACCCCGACCTCCCAGTCTCTGGGCGGACACTCTAACCACAAGGCCACTATGCTGGTAAACTCATCATGTACCCATGACATAAACAGGCTGCCACCTGGTGCTGCTCTAACGATGCCATCGACCTTATGCATGACCATACGGTCCCCATGAGGTCTCATGACATCAGAGCAGGAGGTGTCCATGAAGGGAGCTGACCTCTCAGTCGTCACCTTGGGCCAACATTCGGCACAAATAGCAGTTCTAAAAGTTGGTAGATTGGCTATTTTCGACAAAGAGATACTGTATGGTTTAGAGCCCTGCACGGGACCGTTTCCTTAGGATTTCAGCAATTCTAAATTGCGTTCTCCTCTGCATTTGACCATAACATTAATGTATTCGTATCAAGTTAAAGTAAAGCACGGCCACACATGCTTCAGGTGTGCAACATCTGGTTTATTGTGGGACGATGCAGGATTGTTTTCCTGACCGGCGGGTGGGACCAGCCATTCCTGCCCACGGAATCGCAATCCCAATGCATGGCTATAATATGGTGTAGAGCAGGCAACTTTGATGATGAGAGGGGCACTATATTTCCACACTCACTCCAGAGGGCCACGTTGCATATACTGTACTGTCGGGCAGACACCTCTTATCTCCGTATTTTAACTTTTTTCATAAATGAATGCCGTACTTCACCATTCTATGTCACCCAATTTTTTTTGTTGCTGTTTTTGAATTAGAATCTTGAATAGTAACATTTTTATTTAATTTCAAATGTTTTTTGTTATACTTATGTTAACTTTATGAACTTAAATACAAATACATTGGACATAAAAAAGACAATAACATTCTAATACTAGTCATTACGCTACTAATATATACTGAAGTAATTAAAGCGGGTCATGTTTAGAATTGTAACAGCTTGAAATAATATATCAGTATTAACCTGCGGGCTGCATTAATTGAAGGTGGGGCCGTCAGTTGCCCATGTATGGTGTAGAGGGAAAAGGGGAACGGACCAAGCATATAGCCCTGGGGGACCACAGTTAAATAAGTACAAGTACATAGGGTTGAGGTGGTTAAATAAAGACTTCAGTGGTAAATGTGTGAATGATAAACATGATGCACAAAAAGAGAGCTGAGCCAGAAGGCAACATTCTCGATATACCAGCCAATCTTTGTTTTCCGGGTCATGACCGAAAGAACGAGATCACAGATACAGGCAGCATCTCTCTTAGGGACAGGGTGAGGAGTTCAGTCACCCTGGAGAGACTCAGAGTAGAGCTGCTGCTCCTTTACATGGAAAGGTCATGGAGGCCAAGGGTCAGACCAAGGGCCAGATAAGAGGATTAATACGTTGGCATTAGACCAGGAAAGTCTGGGATTCTCTGCTGGAACTGTTAACCCCGCGACCCAACTCCAGATAAGTGGATGAAGATGGATGGATGGATGGATGGATGAATGGATGAATGTGATGCGTTTAGTTTGTGTTGGTGTAACAGCAAGGCCTACTTGAGCGTCTCCAGGGACATCTGGAGGTTGTAGCTGCGTTCTTGCTCGGGAAGCTTGGAAAACTCCACCAGGCACGGATGCTGCCGCTTATTGTCGTCTCGCACCTGAAATGTAAGCACATACAGTCAGTATGTACCCACACACACACACACACAAACTCACGTACAAGCAGCGGTTATTGTCCCTGCATACATGCAGGGAGAAGATAGCTATACAGTAATATCCTCAGTGTTCATTTTATTTCAGAGTGTACAATTTTACTGCGTATTAGGAGGTAGCTGTTCTATTGGGTAGCTAAATCAAATGGAAAGGGAGTATTTTTCTGGTTTCCCGGAGGAGGGCAAATAGCTTACCCAGCTGATGGCTGCTCAGACGGCTTTAAAGGATCTACACCATGAATTTAAAAAAATGTAATATCTAATATCATATTGTTTATGTCCCTCAAACGTTTTTCAAAAGGTTTGAGCCTAAATCAAGCCTCAGATATACTCATTCCAATTACGGTAACTTCTCTCTGGCTTATAAAGCACTTTCACCTGCAAGCACGGGGCGCTATTGAGCCAGTTTGTATGCATTTTATCTCCTGGTTCTGTGTGGAAAAAGTTAAAAAAAAAAAAAAAAAATGGAACTGAAAAAACGGGAGGGATTGTACCAGTCTGTTGTGAGACCAATTTACAGAAAACCCCAGATATGCTGTGAAAGCCTGAGTGTTCAAACTGGGGTATTTTTGGGGATAGAAGAGAGGTAGGGGTGACCAAAAACACACAAAAAAGAAGGAAAAGTTAAAATTCATGGTGTAGTCCCCTTAAAGGAGGAGTTCACCCAAAAAATGACTTATTTTCGATCAATTGCACACGCTATGAAGCCTTGAATCCATGGATTATTTTTTGTTTTTGTCGCATTCCTAAGCTAATAATTTGATTCCCGTCTGCTACCGGCTAATGTATCCGGTAGGAGACACAAAGTAGATTATTTGTGTCTCCTACCGGAAATACACACGGTCATCAAATTATTGTCTTGGGAATGCCACAAAAACAAAAATAAATCCATGAAATCAAGGCTTCATGGGGTGTGTAATTGATAGAAAATAAGTATTTTTTTGGGTGAACTCCTCCTTTAAAGGGATAGTTCACCCCCCCCCCCCCCCCCCCCCCCCCCGTAAAAACGTATTTTCTATCAATTACACACCCCATGAAGCCTTGAATTCATGGAAAGTTTGTCGCATTCCTAGGCCAATAATTTGATGATCGGTGGAGTCTCCAGTAGGAGACTCAATGGACTCTTTGAGTCTCCACCAGTCATCAAATTATTGGCTCAGGGATGCGACAAAAAACAAAAAAAAACTCCATGAATTCAAGCCTCAAAGCCTCATTTTTTGGGTGAACTACTTTGATGAGGGCATGGAGACTGGGCTTGTAGACTGGGCAAGCCAGGGGTCGAACCGGCTACCTCCTGATTCCCAGATGGCCTCTCTACCCACTCCGCTATGCCTGCCCCCATTAATACCACCCATACTGATGCAACTGTTTAACGATAAATGTAAGTTACTCACGGCTCCATAGGTCCAGCCCAGTTCGATCTTGTTCATCACCCACAGTTCGTGTATATTTTCTGCGAGCTTCTCACGGATCCTCTCAAGGTGGGGTGGTAACACAATCTATACATACACAAACACACAAAAATACACATGTACATACAGCACCACCAAAATAGGCACAATAGGCCCTGTGTATAACTGTAGTTCCCTTTTCCAGAAGGTAGCGGACCCGTTTCTTGTTCCGGGTGAGATTCTGATTGTTTAATTTGCTTGGCCAAGGACAAATAGGAAAGCAAGAAACGCCAACTCCAGTTTATTTCCCGTATCTGCGTGACGTACTGTACTGTAGGTGGCCGCCTCTTTATGAAACCGGCCGTAGGTTGGAGTCTATTAATTCCAATGGGAGTGAGAACGTGAACACTGAACTAAATATTGGATCCAATCGCCACAAGCCACAGAATGTTCCCAACATTCTGACACTAAAATAGCTTTTTTCAGAGAGACAAATCAGACGAAAATCGTATTCGTTATCAACCTTTTTCTGTCCCACCAACACACTCTCACAAGATCTAGCGACAGTAAACATAGAACGTTTGCGAGATCTGCCGTCAGACTGTGCCCACTGAGGAGACCGTTATGCCATTTGTGTAAAAAATTGCTAAAATTGGGATGGCGGATCTACCTAAATATCGTCCATCTTTTGGCTTGGCTCAGCAGTAGATTTGAACCGGAAACACATAATGAAGGTGTCGCGTGTTTCCAGTTCAAATCTGCTGCTAAGCCAATCAAACAAAGCTTTAGGGGAAACTGACCCAGAATCTATTGCTTCTATGTGCATGTATGTGATTACCTGGCTGGTATCTACTGGGACAGGTGTGAAGGCAGCCTGTGACAGAGTGATCATAGGTCCCAGCAGGTCTCTGGTTCCGGTGTGATCAAGTTTGTACTCCTGGCTGTGCTCCACCCTCAGCTTCTCTCTGGGCAGCACCGCCTCATAACAGGGGGCGTAGCCGGGTGGAGGGAGGAACTTGAACTCCCCGTGACGACCCCCCAGCAAGAAACGCACTCTGAGAGCAGAGGAGAGGAGAGACACAAGATCATATCACAAGCAGACGGACAAAAAAATAACGAGAAGAGAACGCATGCCTGCATTGTAAGTTGTAAATGATGAATTGTAATTTAAATAGAACAGAAGCTATACTGTAAACCAGAGCTTCTCAAACTTCTTCATTTCAAGGATCCCTAATTTACTATGCATTATAGGCCATGGACCCCCATAACTCTGAGAGCGAACAAATGGAACCAAATGGACCCGTAAGGGTCCATTTGGTTCCATTTGTACACTCTTGGAGTTACCCGTCATTTAGCTGGGGACCCCCTGGAACTCTCTCAAGGTTCCATTTGTACACTCTTGGAGTTACCAGTCATTTAGCTGGGGACCCCCTGGAACTCCCTCAAGGTTCCATTTGTACACTCTTAGAGTTACCAGTCATTTAGCTGGGGACCCCCTGGAACTCCCTCAAGGACCCCTGGGGGTCCCTGGTCCGCACTTTTAGAACCGCTGCTGTAAACATCCTATGGCTTTTAAAGTTCTGGTATGTTTTATGTTGTCATTTAAAACGGCAGTACAATACAACAGCTACGGGACACTCACTTGACCCCTGCAGAGAAGCTCGCCACGGGGAAGAACAGGCCGTCAGAGTTGAAGTTCTCGAACATGCCCTGAACCGGCTGGCCGTTGATCCTGAAGGAGATGCTGGGAGCGCTCAGGTCCAGACAACAGCTCACCACGTCCTCCACCTTCAACAGGTGCTGATTGGGAGAGCTGACCGTCCGCGCTACGCAGCCTGCAGAGGACAATTCAGGCTATTTTCATTTCATTCAGGAATGGAAATATAGTTACAGGTGTTTTTTATGTGCTCACACACGCACGTGTTCGCACACACGTCGCACACACGTACGCACGCACGCACACACACGCACACACGCACACAATCTCAGGATAACAGATCCATATTTCTCCCAGCCAGAGTGCAATTATGCTCAGCTAAGTGGCGTATTATGGTAGAGACAGAATAGCTGTCACCGGCCAAAGCCAGGTTGTTGGTTATGAGTATTCTTTAACAGTATGGTAAATAGTTTAGAGAGACAGAGAGGGTGAAAGAATATAGAAAGACATACTCTAGATAGCACAAAAAACAAGATGAGGATATATACTATAGATAAAAATAAAGTTAGGAGAGAGACAGAGGAGAGAGCTAGAGCAGGGGCTGAAGGGAGAGAGAACTGACGGTTAAAGAGAGAAATAGACGTATTAAAGACAACATACTGTCTCACACGCACGCACGATATGGATATGGATTGCATACAGTCACTACATCGGTATTCGCGACAATGGTGAGTAACATTGTTTATAAGAAAACTAACGTCACAGAAAATAATCATTATTTGACATGCGGTCGGTGCTAATCTATAAATAAGATGATATAATTAATGTGGTTGGATGGCGGATGGACAATGCATGTGTACATGCGGATTTGGGTGACGAAAAAGCACATCCGTGCATCTCTAGTGAGCACTCACTCACACAGCAGCAGAGAAAGGGCAAGTTAAGAACGAGACAGGGGGAATTTCCCAAACGGTGAAAGGACAGAGACAGGGAAAGGAAAATATACCATACAGTGTTGGGATAGTTACTAAAACATAGTAATATGTTACTTATTACATATTACTTGTTTAAAAAGTAATGTAGTTACTTTACTTATTACTCCCTGCCAAAAGTACCTAGTTACTTATTACTTTAGTTACTTTTTTTTTCTCGCCCCCAGTAATTTGCATCTTTTCTCCCCAAAAGTCTGACTTTGCATTTTCAACATTAGCAGTTGTTTTTTTTCTCTTTTCTGCAGCCTACATTGTAAAATCCTCATTGTACACTCATTTGAATTATATTAACACTAAGACTTTTACAGTGTATGAATTCATAACTTACAGACTAAATGAAAACCATTTGACGACTATGAATTGAATACTAAGGACCTCAATGGAAACAAGTATTTTAAATGTATTTAATGTATTTTTTGCCTAATAAAATATTCAAATTCAAACACCTGGGCTCAAACAGATAATGACTCATCATGAGACACAATCTGCGTCAGACAGAAAACAGACGTCAAACAGTCAGTGACCTATAGTATATATATATATTGAAAATAGCCGACCTACAAGCTTGCGGCGCATCTTCATCGGTTAACAAGTCGCTTATAATAAGCAGACATGGCAACACTGTTTGTTCCGGTTTAAGGGCGGCCCGCCCTTCCGCAGCTGATTATAATTCACACAGACAAGTGCGCAACGTTTCCGTATCCGCTCTAGACCGGATCAGCAAGCAGCCTGCATAGCAACTCGATCCCAACCAGTCTATCATTATATCAATGGACCAAAAACAACACAGGATCAAATAAACACACTCAAACCCAGAGTACCACCGAGGCTCGTGAAAAAAAGTAATAAGTTACTTTTTGAAAAAAAGTAAAGGTAATATTATTACTCAAAACGTGAAAGTAATTAGTTACGTTACTAGTTACTGGGAAAAGGTAATAATATTACTTTAAGTTACATATTACTTTAGTTACTTCCCAACACTGATACCATATAACATGGCGGTGAACAATTGTGACAGTTACTGCCACAATTGTCAAAAAAACTGTATATTTAAGTGTTTAAAAAGCTGAATTTCACATCGAGCAGCTCATGAAAAAAATACTGGCTTTAACTTCACTGTCACTGTCCACTTGCACCTCCCACCCCATCCCTAGTCTGACAGTCACCAAAGCACTCTCCCCCTGCATGTCTCCTTTGCCAAAATGGAAAAAGCTAACTTTTTAAACAATTCTATCAGTAAACTCTGCATCACAACAACAATGCTGGTGTAACCAAGCTGAACCCCCCCCCCCCCCAGCTTTTTACATAATATCAAGCAGTTCCACATTCTCTTTGGCTACTTTCACATTTCCTGCTTGTTGAGGTGCATGTCAATGTACCTCAACAAGCATCCGATGATAGGTAAGGAGTCGAGTTGAGTCCATTCCTATTTGTCTGTTTGTCTGTGAAGCTTTCAGCAAAACTCATATCCTCGCACATTTAGATCGGGTGGTTTAGAGCAGTGGTTCTCAGCCTTTTCTGGATCAGGGCCCACTTGAAAATCTTCAAAGTGTTCGCTGACCACTTAGCGCAGCTGCGTTTAATTATCAATCAATCAATAGTGCTGCGGCCTGGATCAGTGGAAGTAACATAATGCACTTCATAATGCACAATGAAAACACATTTTCAAGGTTTTACAGACAAAAATACCATGACTTTTTCGTAGTGTTTTGCCAATTATTTGGGGACCCACTTGCAAATACTCTCATGGCCTACCAGTGGACCCCGGACCCACAGGTTGAATCGCTAGAATCGCTGGAATCGCTGGTCTAGAGAAATAATGTCTTTTTAGAACTCATCTAAATCTTAGATGAGTTCAAAACTGAAAAAGTACCACAATCATGTCACATGCATCTTTAATCCATTCAATTCGGGAACGCATCTGTGTCATTTTAGATTTTAGCTACAACCATTATTTTATACTTTGGCTATTCAAAAATAGCAGATATACAAGCTAATAGCATAGCACGGCACCGAGTGCCGAGATATGAGCTTGTAGATTTTTTTTATCTTTAAAATTGGTGCAAATCTTTGAATATATATATTTTTAAAGCAAATATTTGTAGCTTAAATCTTTGCTTCTGAGGGGTCTCTGGAACTAAATATTTTGAGATGGGGGTCGGCGGCCAAAAACATATAATTTTGACATGAGAAAGTTTGAGCACCAGTGACAACATACGTTTTTCAGAAACCTGCTAGGATTTAGAAGTCATTTGTAGATGTGTTCCCGGATTGAATGGTTTAAGTGAAAGAAGAGAGGAGAGAATTATAAGACAGAGAATATTCTAACAGGTAGCTAAGCACGTCCGCCCTGCCCCTCTCTCTGTCTTTCTAAATGACACTCCAGAGGACCATTAGCTCCTAGTGCCTACATAGGATTGACTTTCACACACAATTAACCCCCCTCCTTCCTTCCACGAGCCCCCTCTAGTTCATCCATCCATCCATCCCTCTCTCCCTAATTCATCTCATGCTCCCTTCCTCTCACCCTCTTCCACACCATCCTCCTAACAATTTACAATTTGGCCATTTAGTGCAGTAGTTCTCAAGTAAATGGGAACTACTGCACTATGGGTCGCAAGTAAATATCATTTATTTTCCCGTTTCCTACTATTTTTACATCATTATTCGAAAAAAATCACCATGTTTCAACATAAATTAAAAATTGATAAAATCTAAGACATTCTTATTAATGTAAAACACTTTTAAGAAGTTGTGAAAACCAGCACATTAGCTATCGTCACGGTCGGACAAAAACCTTGTATCTCCACATTTAATCGTTTTATGTTTCCCCATAAAGTAATGCACTATACTTTATACTTATAAGTAGCAAAATAGCAGATCTACAAGCGCAGGTTGAATTTTTCACTATTTCAGATTATTTTTTTGCATTTTTTAAAAGTTACATTTTTGCGTGGTGCCAACCACTCCTATATCTGACTTTGTCCATGTGTCCGTCCGTATGTATGTGTATGTATGTCCAATAAACAAACATTGGTGACAACATCAATACGGGGGGGCTCATCAAAGGCACCACTCTCTTCACACAGGGTGTGATTTTTTTTTAATGTTTGAACATTTCCGCCTAGAATGACATGCCCAAAATAGGGACATCGCGTTGAAAGTGGATAAGTGTGTCTGTGGATTTTATAATTATTTAACAGAGGAAAAGTATTAACAACAAGCTTGTGACTAAAATAACTACATTGAGTCCATTTGAACACAGGTTATTTATGTTTCTATAACTATACTTGTGAGGACATCAACCCTTTTTTTGGTTTCAGTTATTTTGCCATTTTTAGCGGTGCCAACCGCTCTACACTTGACTTTGTCCGTATGTCCGTCCGTCCGTATGAGCCCGGGATGAGCACGGCAAAGAAGAAACACATACAACTTGGAGATTGCCTATGCCATCTCTCCTCTCATTGGCCACACGTGCCACTGGTTATCAAAGAGGGGTCCAGGGACCCCCAGCGTATGTTATGTCCGTCCGCCCGTTTAAGCACGGGATGAGCACGGGATTTTAAACAGCTATAACTCCAGTTTGCAGCATGCCACCAAGTCCAAATATGGTATGTGGACTTAGACCACCAATAGGGACGAGCATGAATTGCTGAAGCCCCGCCCCCTCTGTCCAGGGACCCCCAGCGTATGTTATGTCTGTCCGGCCGTTTAAGCACGGGATGAGCACGGGATTTTAAACAGCTATAACTCCAGTTTGCAGCATGCCACCAAGTCCAAATTTGGTATGTGGCCTTAGACCACCAATAGGGACGAGCATAAATTGCTGAAGCCCCGCCCCCTTCTGTCTTCCCATTGGCTGGCCTTTAAACAGCCATAACTCAAGTTCGCAGCATGCTAGGGAGTACAAATTTTGTACATGGACTAAAACCACCAATGGGGACGAACTGTAATTACTTAAGCCCCGCCCCCTCTGTCTGCCCATTGGCTGGGCTTTAAACAGCCATCATTCCAGTTTGCAGCATGCTACCAAGTTAAAATTTGGTAAGTGGACTCAGACCACCAATAGGGACGAACTGAAATGAGTTAAGCCCTGCCCCAAAGGCACCGCTTCCTTCACACAGGGTGTGATTTTTAACAGTAAGGCTAAAGCCCCAAAAATGCCAATCTACAATCTACCGCCAGCGCCCAAGTATAAATCAGGCATAATTCTAACCCACAACTCTAAACCTAACCTCTAAATGTCTAACTCTAACCCTAACCACAACCTGTATCTCTAAAAATCGTTTTATAATGATAAAACAACCATTTCTCATGTGAGGACCAGGAAAATGGTCCATTTGGTCCTCACAAGTGTAATAATACAGGCACACACACACACGCACACGCGCGCGCACGCATATACGCCAGGGGCCGGGGGCAACATCAGACGCCACGGCGTCCTGAGCAGCTGCTTCCTCTGGGGTGCGTTTGTTAATAGGCAGACATGTTTAACATTTCATGGGGTTCCTGTGGAGAGTAATGCCTAAATTTAAGCTCCGTCGTATGACGGTGTCACGCGCCGAAAATAGCTGATCTGCAAGCTCGCAATGTGTCGCGGATGCGACGTGTTGTAAGCTTGTAGATCTGCTACTGTACTTCCGGCGGATCACACCATCGCACGGCAAAGTATAAATTAGCCATTATACTAATGGAGTCTGTATGGGGGTCCTTCAGCAGAACTTTGCTATGGATGCCAGAATAGATCACAGGGGGAACATGTGCAGCTTTTCCTGAAGCTAAATGTGCATTACCGTTGACAGCAGAGCACCAGAGAGACAAAGAGAAAGTGTGTGTGTGTGTGTGTGTGTGTGTGTGTGTGTGTGTGTGTGTGTGTGTGTGTGTGTGTGTGTGTGTGTGTGTGTGTGTGTGTGTGTGTAAAAAAAAAATATATATATATATATATATATATAGTCAGCCCACTCATACCTTAGCTCTCATAGAGAGGATTAGCGAGGGATGCTGTGTTTCAGAAGATAAGCCTATATACGGACTAAACTAACTGCTGAGCTACGAACAGTAGCTTTTATTTTGTAAGACAGTATGTAGGGTGCATGAGTTATGTCACCGTCAGTTTGTCTCTGTCATTCTTTCTCTCTCTCCTCCTCTCTCTAACTATTAAAACATGCATGCACGCACGCACGCAAGCACGCGTGCACGCGCGCACGCGCAAGCAGTAGCACGCACGCACACTGTACACGCACACGCACACGCACACACACTCCGATTAATGTCTTATTGTAAGACCTTGAGCTCACAGTTGGCTCTGGACTTCTTTATAAGTGTCATATTCAGCTGTGTGGTGATTATATGAACTGTGATATAGTACACCTGCCTATTCCTTTCTCATACACGGCTACAGTACAATGCCTGCCCATTCCTCCCTCTCTCCCTCTCTCTCTCTCTCTCCCCCCATCTTTATCACACAGTATGCTACAGTATAAAGCCTGCCACTCTAAAGTCAATAAATCTGACAGTTGAATTGTGTTGAATGCGACTCACTCCATTTGCTGTGTGCGATATCTTTTGGCCTCACAACTTAGAGCTAACGGCTAGAGGCCACCAGCAGATAAGTCTCACACACACCGCCAGTACTGTACAGTGTATGCTTTCTCCTGCTGTGGAGCTGTCACTTGCTCCCCATCTCTCTCTCTCTCTCACTCACAACCTCATTCACACATGTATCCAGTAATAATATTACTGGCTTTTTGGGTAGGTTTGGACTTTGGAGTGAAACATATTATGTTTCACTCCAAAGTCCAAACCTACCCAAAAAGTGCCACGTACACGCGCTTGTTCACTTAAGGCGTGCAAACCTGGCCAATACGGGACTTCTTCGCGTGTGCGAGAGGAGCGTCCGTGCGCGGTCAGTGAGAACGGCTGCCATTCATTAACATTAACAGAAAAGCAGCGTCCGTGTGCTTGTAGGTCCTGTGGGTTTTGTGTGTTACTCAGTAATTCTGAGCTCCCTTTCTCTCTCTCTCTCTCTCTCTCTCTCTCTCTCTCTCATTCTTCCTCTGCTCACACACACACACACACACACACACACACACGCACGCACGCACGCACGCACGCACGCACGCACGCACGCACGCACGCACGCACGCACGCACGCATTCACAAACGCACCAACACACGCGTGTGCACACACACACTCTGCAACTAGGGTTGGGATCCTTTAGGATGTTAACTATCGCGGTTCCTTATAGCGACTCTCTCTCAACAGTCTGATTCCTTAACGTTTCCATTTAACGATTTACCTGTTTAACCTTACAGGCCTGTAGTTATGGTGGTCCTTCAAATTAAAAATGTTGAGAACCGCCGGTATTGTAATTGTATAGCAGACGTTAAGTCCACTGGAACCGGTTCCGGAAACGGTTCGTACGGTTCCTCAATGTTGGATCCCAACCCTACCGGGCTGCAACCCCACCGCCCTGCCCCTCCTCACCAGACCACAGGTGGAGTCCGTCAAAGCCGTAGGAGTACAGGTCGTCTCCGACCCCGTTGCCGCCCCAGCCCTCGCCGCCTCCAGGGTAGGGGGCGTAGCCATCCGTGTTGGCCCAGCCCACCCTCAGGTGGGTGGCCTCGGCGGTGATGAACGGCGTTGCCTGGTCCACGATGAGCTCATAGTACCACTTCCTGTACTGGGCGGAGCCATCGCTGACACCCAGGAAGATGTTGGGACGCATGCTGTACAGGGAGAGGGAGAGAGAGAGAGAGAGAGAGAGAGAGAGAGAGAGAGAGAGAGAGAGAGAGAGAGAGAGAGAGAGAGAGAGAGGGATAAAAGTAATGGGAAGGACGTACAGTACTTGTGTCTTGTGTTTATGGTGAATTAATTACGTTTTTTGCTAATAGGGCAGCAAACTATTGATTATGTTCTTACTTTTTCGAGTAATTGAATAATGAAGAAACGTTTTTTATATATTTCTTTTATATATCAACAAACCAACGCTTAAAAATTTGAATTTCGAAACATTTTTCAGTAAAACTATAATCTTATTAGAATAACATTTTTTTTTGCACCCCTGTATGTTAATGTTGCACTCATTTTACATCACTGTCTGTAAGTGTGAGGGTGAGATAAGCAATGCAGATGAATGGACAGCATTTATTGCATAACAAGTAAAGTCTTCAGTAGTGTGTGTAGGGTCAGTAGGGTGTGTTGGTGTGTGTGTGTGTGTGTGTGTGTGTGTGTGTGTGTGTGTGTGTGTGTGTGTGTGTGTGTGTGTGTGTGCGTGCGTGCGTGCGTGCGTGCGTGCGTGCGTGCGTGCGTGCGTGCGTGCGTGCGTGCACTGTACCTGCTGACATGGTTGACCAGTCGGGTCTGTAGTAACAGATCCCTGCCAGGCAGTAGGTTGTCACAGATCAGGTGCTGGTTTGAGCGTACCGCTACCCCATGGCACACACACAGAGAACACAGCACGTCTAATACCTGGAGAGCACACACACAGTCACACAGTCACACACACACACACACACACACAATATAATACAAACTAGAAAGGGGTGCTCTGCGGAGCACGTATCTCCTACCCAGAGCCCCAGGTCCACGAGTAGCACTGCGTTGCATCATCAATGTCATAAATGTGATGTTTGTCTTTTCTGGAGAGGCACAATATTCATGGATTATATTGTAGCTAGTTGGTTAGTTTAAACATAAAGACAGGAAACGGGATTCGAACACACACCCCTTTTTTTTGCAGAGGATGGGGAGGAGGATAGAAGTGTTAGCATCGTACTAATGTCCTTTGTTGGGTGTCAGTGTGATTGTTCCCTTCTTGTTGATAGACTCTGGCCACTCCTAAAACCCAGTCAGTCTTATGGATTTTTTTTTGTACTTTTGTTATCAATGAATGATTCAATGATCTTTTTTTTTTTTGCATTGTTTGTTTTTTTACCACTTGGGCGGTCACACTAATGGTAACTCTTGCCTGCCATTCCAGGCACCAGAATGGGCCCACTGACTCGGGACGGTGGCCCTTGGCTGTTGGGGTTGCAGGTCTCAGGGCCCGTCCCCCTCCTGACAGTCACCATTGTCTTGCAATCGGCCTTTCAGTGGGGTTTTCATCTGGGCCTGAGCCTGATACGCTGCGGAACAATAACCAGCTGGCCCGTCTCTGTTCCCACCAGAACCATATGCCAGGAGGTGTGGTGGGTCGAGGAGCAGTGTTGCCATGTCCACTTATTATAAGCGACTTTGAGCTTCTTTTTAAATATGCGACACGTTGTGAGCTTGAAGATCGGCTGTTTTCAAATAGCTGCTTCTTTTGGGCTTGTTTTTCTAGACCTGGTTGCTTGTTTCTCTCACAGAATCTGGCAACACTGTCGAGGAGGCAGCTGGAAGGTGTTCAGTAGTCGGACAGCCAACTGAGGTGCAGCGGTGGTTCAACGTTTCTGGGTTAGTGCAGCACTGACCGTAACAAGTTACAACTTACAGAACAGCTCCAGAGGTTTGTCATGTTTCTTCGTCCAGGTTCTTTACACTGTAAAGTTTACAATTCATTTGTGTACATTTGGTATTTGACCTGATGACCACAGTTGGAGGTCAGACACAAAAGGCAGGACTTCAGGGCCTTGATCTTGGTCTCACTACAAACGTCACAGTCCACTTCAACTGGTTCGGCACGCGGCTTCTTCTGTGTCTTCCTGAACTGATCGGCCATCTCAGAAACCAAAGTATTGACAAAGACTTCTGGTCTGTTATAGAATCGTTTTGCACAGAGTGGACATTGCCACACCTTAGTATCCCAGTAATGGGAGATACAGGTTCTGCAGTAGTTGTGTCCACATGGAGTGGTGATTGGATCGGTGAACACGTCCAGGCAGATAGAACAACATAGCTGCTCCTCGGCCAGGAGAATCATAGCCGATGCCATTGTCTACACACTGAGAACAGCGTGAAAGTCAAGTCAGTTTTATTTGTACAGACCCCTTAACAGACCACGCCACACTGACGTCACACAGGCGTGCAACATCCTCACTGAGGTTTGTGTCGAGTGCAGTATCCGTTTTCAGAGTACTTGGTGTCCAGTATAATGTCGTCAGTCATATATCACGTCCATCTATGACGTCAGTCATCTCCATATATGGGCAAACAGAGGACAGACACAGGCTACACAAGACAGAGATTTCTGGTATTAATAGACTGTAGATAGAAATTATGATTATCCTTTCCATAAATTACGCAAATCTCTGCATTTGCCAGCCCTGCTCTGTACAAATGGAATCAAATGGACCCTGTGTAGCATTTTAATAATGCAGCTACATTGATAATGTTGTGCTAATTTCGTCATTTTAGGGGCACAGCCACTTGGCCTTGGGTGTTGTCCATTTTTCGAGGGCACAAAGGCCAAATGCCAGGGCAGGAAGGCCATCAAAATAAAAGTTTTTTGTCCATTGAAAGAATTAATTGAATTTAAGGGTTAAGCTGCAGTGAAATAAATAAATAATCATATTTATTTATTTTGATATTGATCCATGCTCAGCCCTGCACATGGATAGCCTGGTAAACCCTCCCTCCGGAAATCTCATTTCCATTTGATTTCAGGAAGGAGTCTGGCATGAACGCCCATTCTTCCAGCGAAATCAGGACCTAACCGCGCCTATCAGCGTCGTCGCTCATCGTTCTGTGATTGACAGCTTACGTTGGCCAATCAGGTGGCGAGTTCGAGTGAGCCCGAATGAAGCCGAGTGCAACCTGAGTGCCACCGAAAAAAGACGAACGGCAGCCATTGTTGCTGTCCGAGTGCCATCACTTCTTAGTTTCGTTCTTAAAACGGTCTCAAACTTGTTTTTTGAGGCACGGAATTTACTATTAAGATATCGTTTGGATAGAATTTAGTTGTTTAACTTCATATATGTGGTCAATTAATCATGACAGAGCCTATTTAAAAATATAAATTCAGAGAACCGGGAGGGGCGGGCTGTGACACGCATGTATCCGCATAAGGCAACCTATTTTGGGCAGGGCCGTCTCAAAAGTCCCGCTGCGTCATATTAGTGACGGAGGTGGTAAAAATCCACTGCAATTGGCTGAAGGGGAAAAACGATCATTGGCTGAAGGGGTTGTCAGTCAACGGTATTACTCCCGCCCAACTCCAGCCCACAGCCAATATTGCAGAATGGGCGATCATGCCAGACTCCTTCCTGAAATCAAATGGAAATGAGATTTCCGGAGGGAGGGTTTACCAGGCTAGCACATGGAAGCTTTTCACAACTTTTGTAGGCAACTGTTTTGTTAGCTTTATTCTTATTCTGTTCAAGGCATTCACACCTGGGGCGATTACTGCATGGACCACAGTCCCTGACTGTTTTTCAAATCGGTCAACAACTATGTCATTTTTGTGAAATAATGGGCTTCATGCAGCAACATTCGGTTATATTCATCTTATTTGCTCATAATTTTCTAAGAGAAGTCAACTCCAGATGCACCACACATTCTAAAATGGGTATTTCACTTTAAAACACTTCCTGGGTCATTTTAACATCTACTCTTTTGTGTGCATCCCCCAGACAGTTTTTAAGTTGCTTGATTCAATATTTAGATATTTGATATTCATTTTGATCAGACACACCCCTTCCTATATAAACCCATTGTAACTTTAAACTCCATTTTAACCATGTTAGATTCACTGGAGAAAAAAAACACACACATGCTTGGTTCTGGTGACTGATGTTGTCCTTCTAATGCGTGAGGGGGGCCGTGTTCCAAGCACTCCAATCTATAGTATTAACACATCAGTGTTAAGAGTTGGATGCAGTCTGCTATGTTTCAGAGCATCAATGGGAAAGATGCTAATTTGTCACATATGGAGAAACATTTGTTTGATTGCTGCTCTCCCTCCAGTCTAAATCCTGTTATGTTATGAGCAATACTTGACAGTGTCTGGGCTTGTTACACATTGATTGGTCCAGAGAGACCCTGCAGATTTTGAGCAGAAAGCAGAATAGTTGAGCATAAAAGTCAGGGAACAGGGAAAGGCCGCCAGGTTTCTTTAAAGTGAGTCATCAGTCATTATAGGCTCTATGCACAGCAGCCATAGTGGAAAGAAGTAACACCTGTGAAGTAAGGAAGGGGCAAAGCCATATAAGGAGAGTTGCTTCACCTCCGTTCACTTCATCAGGTCAGTCTTCTACAGAGCCTTCTATTGGCGAATAGTGACAAAGCCCTGAACCGGAAGTTTACGGAATGCACTGGAGTCTATGAGCGTTTGTCACTATTTAGAGTTTACATGAACCACGTGACCGGCGCTGTTTCTGCCCCCTAGTTGACGTAACTCTCCAATAGAAGGCTCTGGGAAAGGGTCCTTACTTCCTTCACAGGTGTTACCAATGATTCTAATTAATGTTGTGTACATTCTGGTCAAACAGAGTGCTGATATAGAGACTATGCACATGCGTCACTTTTCCACCGGGACACGCCCCCCCCCTCATCTAGAATGAGCAAAACATTGAGCATCATGGAGCATTGGAGTTTGGATGGGCTCGTTGGAAATCACTCAACGGTCCTGCGTACCATCTGTTTCTAGATGTCACATAATGCAGGAGGCAGCAGGACGTTGTATTATTGAAAACAAGCGCTTCCAAACTCTGACACAATAATCACCTGCACGGAATGTATTGACAGAAACCCATAACATGTCTAAGGTGGATTTTTATGAAACACAAACTTTGCAAATAGAAAGAGGATAATTCAAGCTTTCCGTACAGCTGCCATGTTGGTGAGTTTAACGTTGTTTAATCAGATAGGACTTTTCTGTTTGGATGTATGGGCTGTCAAGGCCAGAAAGTATTTTTTTGCCACTCAGTAGGCGTTCCTGCATAACTTCCAGGTACGATGTTGTCATGTGCATATAGCCTCTATTGAGCATGTTGGCTCACTGGAAAGACTCTGCTACACCAGTGGGTCTCAAAGTGGGGTCATGGTTCCTTTAGGGGGTTCCAAATGGTCCCTAACGGGTGTGTAACTTTGAGTTAGCGGTCCATTTGGTTGGAGTTATGGGGGTCCTTGAAATTAAAAAGTTTGAGAACTAGAGGTTACGAATGTAACCCCGGTTTTAGTAGGTTTGGAGTTTACTACTCACTATGGGATATCAGCGCCCCCAGGCGATGTACAGAGCAACACACACGCTCCCGATGCCAATTCACTGATTGGCTTAGGGTATGTCACGAGTCCGGAAGACCCGGGAGTACAAAAGCTCCACGTGACATAGGCTCTTCCTCTTAACATTCACCTCTCTGCATGCCAAATGCGCACAGAAAGGGGTGTCTGGTGAGTAGTAAACTCCAAACCTACTAAAACCGGGGTTACATTCGTAACCTCTAGTTTTACCACGGTTTTCCGTTTACTACTCACTATGGGATTCATAAACCCCCCTTGAGGTAATGAGCCACACAACCCTGACAGGCCCGCACGCCCCTCAGCCCCTAGGTCCCGCTCACACGGACGTGACCTACGGCCCCACGGGCGCCCCCAACCCACCGGGCTGGGGCGCGGGATAGATAATAAAGACTAGGCCCTGACAGGCTCCAGAGTCCGCCTATTTACTAACAGGCAGACACAGGCCTGCCTCATAACTCAATATGAGGAACAGGGCCCCATCTCCTGGGAGCCAGCCCAGCTGGTCTCATGGAAACCCCAGAGGAAGTCGAGAGATAGGGAGAAAAGCCCCAAGCCTACTCCCTTCCCTTCACTGGCCTGGAGGCATCTGCTACGCCTAGGACCGCGCGCGCCAAGGACGCCGCCGCCACGTCCAGGCTGTAAAAGGCCGCAAAAGTCGAAGGAGACGACCAATTTGCCGCTGCACAGATCTCCTGGATCGAAGCTCCCTTGTAGAGAGCCCAGGACGTAGCCATGCCTCTAGTAGAGTGGGCCCTCAGACCCCCCGGGACTGGGGCCCCACTGCTGACATAAGCTAGCTTAATGGCATCTCGGATCCATCTAGAAAGCGTCGTCTTAGTGACCGCCTTCCTCTGAACCCACACGCCAAAAGAGACAAAGAGTTGCGTCGATGAACGATTGGCCGCTGTCCTCTGACAATAGAGCTTCAGGGCTCTCACTGGACAGAGACAATGCAACCGCTTATCCTCCGCCGAAACGAAGGGAGGCGGATGAAAAGCCACCAACTCAACCGGGTCTGGGGCCACCACCCCGGTCTTTGTAACGAACGTCAGGTTGGGTTTAAGCAAAACCCTTCTGTCGTTGTTCAGGAACTTCATGCACTCCGGACTCACCGAGAGTGCGTGCATGTCGCTGACCCGTTTAGCCGTAGACAGGGCCACCAAGAGGACCGTTTTGAGACTGACGATCCTCAAATCAGCAGACTCAAAAGGCTCGAACGGGGGACGGCACAGTGCATCCAGCACCACCGTCAGATCCCAGACTGGGAACAGTGGCCTGTTAACCGGTCTAGCTCTCCTGGCGCCGCAACCGGCGCACTAAGGGATGCTGGCCCACCGTCTTGCCATCGAACGCCTCGTGGCAAGCCGAAATGGCCGCTAAATACACCTTTACTGCTGAGAAGGATAAATCCCGGGCTAACCTTTTTTGTAGAAAGTGAGAATGCTACACACCGAGGCCTGGAAAGCCATCACCACCGGTGACTGCTCCAGACACCAAGATGCGAACATATTCCATCTAACATCATAAGCATTCCTCGTGGACACGGCCCTCGCGCCCTGAATGGTAGCCACCACGTCAGCGGGGGGGCCACACGAGCTCAAACTTGCCCTCTTCACGGGCCAACCCACAGGTCTAGGTCCTGAGGGCGTCCGTGGGACACCTCGTCCCCTCCCTGCCGCAGCAGGTCCACGAGGACAGGGAGGGCCAGAGGCACGTCTGAAGGAGCGGAGTTATCTCCGAACTCCACGTGCCCCACGCTGGGACCACCAGCAACACCGACAAACCCAGGAGTCTGATCCTCTCCAACGTAGGAAGGATCAACTCCATTGGCGGGAAGGCATAAAGCAGTTCGCTCGGCCAACTGTGTGCCAAGGCGTCCATGCCCATGGAGCGGTCCCCTGCCTTCCCTGAGAAAAAACGAGAACACTTCGCGTTCTCTTCGGAAGCAAACAAATCGATCTGGGGGCGGCCGAACCTACACCAGATTTGGTCCGCCACTTTCGGATCGAAAACCACTCTCCGTAACGGAGACCGCCTCTGGACAGCAGGTCCGCTCCGCGGTTCTGGAGGCCCGGCACATGAGACGCCTGTATGGATGCGAGTCGTGAGTCGCACCATAGCGTCATCTGCGTGCTAGACCGTCCAACACGAAATCACAGCTCCTATACTGACCCCCTGGGACAGAAAGGTTGCTCGTGACCATGGTCTGAGTGCCTCCATGCACCATGGAGACACCGTCACTGAGCGACGACCTGAGGTGGGCGGGATCCGAAGAGCCCTCAGCCACCTCTGAGCAGGTCCCATGTAGAGCCTGCCTTAGCGGATTAAGTGAGTGGCCGAAGCCAGAAGACCCACCGCTTAAATGCATCGTTTGTAAGTAACTTGACGCCCCTGGCGGAAAGACCTCACAAAGCCAAAACGCTGTCTATCCTCTCCTTGGATAGGCGTGCCCTGAGCGTGTTCGAGTCCAGCGAGATCCCCAAGAAGGTGGCCCGCTGGGACGGAATCAGAACGCTCATCTGGGCGTTGATTGTGAAACCCAGTGACGTCAGGTGGGAGATGGCCACGGTCGTGTGCCGCGCCACCTCCCCCTCCGAGCCCGCGGCTATTAACCAGACGTCGATGTAGGTCGACAGACGGATTCCCTGTCTCCGTAGTGGAGCAATGGCCGCATTGGTACACTTTACGAACACCCGCGGGCTCAACGACATACCAAAAGGGAGAACCATGTACACGTACACTTCCCCTTTGTAGCCGAAGTGCAGGAAATTTCTGTGTGGAGGCCAGATTGGAACGTGGAGGCAAGCAACCTAGAGGTCGATGCCCGTCCACCAGTGCCCCTGACGTACCGTTCGCAACGGCTTCACGGTCGTCAACATTGAAAAGGAACCCATTAGGCACTTGTTGAGGCCCTTCAGATTCAGAGAGGGCCGTACGCCCCCCCCCCCTTTTTCTTCTCATCAGAAAAAAGTTTTGAACAGAAAACCCCAGTTGGTTCTGATTCGTAGATATTTCTCTGATGACGCCCTTGCTCAGGAGAGAGGCCTCCTCTCTCAGAGTCAAGGCTGCTTCTATCTTCCGCATGAGAGAGAAACACTCGTCAGACATAGGAAGTAACACAAGGCATATGGAAAAACACACCAGTGCAACCACAATGTGTTGTTGTTGTTGTTCAGGGGAGCTGATCAGTACAACCACAGTGTGTTACTGCTGTACTGAGCTTAACCAGTAAAAAACACAGTGCAACGCTGATGTACTGGGAAAGTAAACAGATTCGGATTGCAACCCTCCCAAAAGCTGCTCACCGAGCGAGCGAGTCGGGAGGGGGCGCCGCTGTTATCAGTCCCGTGGACAACGTGCCCGTTTCCACTGGGACCGATGACGTCGCCACGCGGTCCAGTGGACTCGTACTGTGGCGTCCGCTAGTGTCTACCATGCTGTGAAACAGGCCTGACAGGCACAACGGCTCATGTCATCGACCCGGGGACCCCCTGGGACCCCTAGCGTCGTGACCTCCTGACCGGGACTGGATAATGTGCTTGCGTATTTTAGGACATTGTTAATGGAACAAAATAAAGCCCAGAGACAGTATAAACAACATAAACAGTTTCAACATACTCTTATGAAAAACCCTTTATGTGTGTCTCAAAGCACAATGTGCTCATAGGAGGTCATCGACCCGGGGACCCCCTGGGACCCCTAGCGTCGTGACCTCCTGGCCGGGGCCGGACAATGTGCTTGTGTATTTTAGGACATTTTTAATGGACCAAAATAAAGCACATAGACAGTGAAAGCAACATAAACAGTTTTAACATACTCTTATGAAAAACCCTTTATGTGTGTCTCAAAGCCCAATGGGCTCATAGGAGGTCATCGACCCGGGGACCCCCTGGGACCCCTAGCGTCGTGACCTCCTGACCGGGACAGGATAATGTGCTTGTGTATTTTAGGACATTGTTAATGGAACAAAATAAAGCACAGAGACAGTATAAACAGCATAAACAGTTTTAACATACTCTTATGGAAAACAATTTATGTGTGTCTCAAAGCACCCGATGAACCGGAGCCTCCATCGTGGTAGTGCAGACAAAGGGCTAACTAGCTTAGCTTGTAAGCTCAGCCTAGCCTAGTCTAGCCTAGCTACAGGTCGCTTTAAGCCTTTAGCTGCTACCTGAAGCTGTTTGGCTAACCAAGAGCTATGGCCACCGCAGCGTTGTTTTTAGGGGGGGGCTGGCTAAGCGCTGCACCAAAACAACACTGCTCTTTAACTGTGTCGATGTTAGTGAGGCTAGTTAGCCGCTACGTGAAACAACAGCAGCCAGACTGGAGGCTATGCTAACCTAGCAGGTACCATAGCTGGTGACGGCTAACTCACCAGGAATGAGGAGACGTTGACATCCGTTTCCATGGAAACAGGTGACGTCGACACCTAATCCACCGTTAGGGACAGTGAAGGGAAGTAGCGCTGGTCCTGACGGTAAGCGCGTGGGGGTCACGTGACTGAGTACGGAAGCATCCCACGCTGCTCCCTTGGTGTTTACAAAGTCCGTCGCCATCTTATCTAGGCCCCTTGGCCTGGCTGGAGGAGGCGACGGAGCCGCCTTCCCTGAAGGAAGCGCTCTGTCGCCCCCCAGAGGCTGGCGTGACACGGTACTCAACCGATTGTAAACACAGCGGGTCACTGGGTCCGACCCTTGACCCGGCGGCCATTTGTGAACCCTCCGTCCCACAGTGACGCTCTGGTGCCCCCTAGTGGACAGAGGGTACAAACCGGCGTGGCCGGGCTACCTAGTTTAGCCTTTAGCTTAGCCTAGCTTAGCTTATTCTAGCTACAGGTAGCACTTAGCTTTCAGCTGACCAGCTAGTAAGGTTTACATTACATTACCTGCATTTTATTCAAGCATGTCTACAATGTATCCCAGCAGCGTTTGGAAAGTCGCCAAGGGACAGTCCAAGCGCTTTGGGCTTATAAGGGGGGGTTATCAACACGGGGACCACCTAGTGATCCCAATGAGTCGATGCCCCCCGACAGATTGTAAACACAGCGGGTCACTGGGTCCGACCCTTGACCCGGCGGCCATTTGTGAACCCTCCGTCCCACAGTGACGCTCTGGCGCCCCCTAGTGGACAGAGGGTACAAACCGGCGTGGCCGGGCTACCTAGTTTAGCTTTAGCTTAGCCTAGTTTAGCCTTTAGCTTAGCCTAGCTTAGCTTATTCTAGCTACAGGTAGCACTTAGCTTTCAGCTGACCAGCTAGTAAGGTTTACATAACATTACCTGCATTTTATTCAAGCATGTCTACAATGTATCCCAGCAGCGTTTGGAAAGTCGCCAAGGGACAGTCCAAGCGCTTTGGGCTTATAAGGGGGGGTTATCAACACGGGGACCACCTAGTGATCCCAATGAGTCGATGCCCCCCGACAGTTGTTGAAAACAGGCAGAGAAGTATCCCATTAGTGTCCATCATGCTGTCAAGTCAGGCCTGACAGGCACAATGGGCACAATGGGCTTATTAGAGGAGGCCATCAACGCCCGGGGACCCCCTGGGACCCCTAGCGTCGTGACCTCCTGACCGGGGCTGGATATTGTGCTTGTGTATTTTGGGAATTTTTAATTAAACAAAATAAAGCACAGAGACAGTGGAAACAGCATAAACAGTTCAACATACTCTTATGAAAACGTTTTATGTGTCTCAAAGCACCCGATGAATCTTTCCGCGGTTGCTCTTCATCCAGGAGCTCTCACGCTGGATGTCGGCGTATAGTCTCGTCCTTCGTGGTACAGACGCCGGCCAGAGGAGGCTAACGAGCTGGTGTTGTCCTAGCGAGCAAGCTAAGCTAGAACAGCGCTGCTAACAACCTGTTGCTTAGTGAGGCTAGCCATTCGTTGAAAACCAGCCGCCACAGGATCGAGGATCTCTTCCTCGGTTGAGGCCTCACCGTTGTCTCGTCTAGTCCAGCCGACCAGGGTCCTAGCCCTGACAAGCCGAGCGTTGAGTTGAGGAACGGTGAACATCGCGCAGTTCGGGCACGCATCTGGCTCGCCCGGGTGGGTCCCGGCGCAGAACGCGTGATCGACCCCCCAGCAGTGGATGCAGACGCGGTGGGGGTCGTCTGCGGCGACGAGGAGGTCGCTTTCCGCGAACCCGCCACTCCTCGGTGGTTCCATCTTGGCCCTCGGTCTGGGAAAACAACAGGCTAAAGGCCTAGCTAGTAGCCTAGCTCCTAGCGTTAGCCTAGCAACTCGGTTAGCTTACATAGCCGCTAACCGGCGTTTTTTCAAAACAGACCAAGAATGAATGAAAACACTTAGAAGATAATTCAGGAACATTTTTATATAAGTCTCGGGAGATGACTTATAAGTAGCAAGATTTTTCCCGTGGGGAATACTCCTTATTCCCGCTTTGGGTTACGTTGAAAAAATCTTTATACTTAACTGTTGTGTGTGATAGCTGTCTGCGCATTCGCATGCAGAGTGGTGAAAAGAGGAAGAGCCTATGTCACGTGGAGCTTTTGTACTCCCGGGTCTTCCGGACTCGTGACATACCCTAAGCCAATCAGTGAATTGGCATCGGGAGCGTGTGTGTTGCTCTGTACATCGCCTGGGGGCGCTGATATCCCATAGTGAGTAGTAAACGGAAAACCGTGGTAAAACCACTATGTTACACTATGGAACAGAGCCTTCATTAGTATCATTGGTAACACCTGTGAAGGAAGTAAGGGGCCCAATTTCTTTCCAATATGGCAGCTGTGCATAGAGCCTAGAGCTGTTCCTTGTTTTTTTAAATGTTAACAGATACACAGTTGTCGCTTGTGATAGGGAACAATAATGTCTTCATATTTCTGCTGCTTGCTGCAATTATTTGGAGCAAACTGCTATTTTTCCTTTTCCAGTGGTTGAAGAATGAAATAATTGGCGCACCTCATTGGATATTTGCTGTCTGTACCTTTCATGAAGGTGGAGGTTAGGAAAGAAGGAACAAACAAACAGACAGACAGACAGGAGAGAATGAAATAAAGAATAATGAATTGCTTCTTACCTTGTGGTTGCGTCCATGCTTGTCCAGCAGAGAGATAATGGATTTAATGTGTCCCTCTTTGATGATGTTCAGAGCCTCAGGACTCTCCACCAACACACAGTGAAGTACCTCTAGTATACCTGAGATGACAGTTTAAAAGCCACCATTAGTCATTAGTCATCATTATTTAATGTGAGAGAAAGACCCTGACATCCACCAGAGAGCGGCCCATCAGAATGCTACAGTATGAAGCGGTTGACTTTTTACATCACTAGAAAACAAGTGAGTGAGCCACGAAGAGCAAGTGCCCGCTTCTATTTATATTATACACCGTATACATACAGTAATACATACATAGACACATAGACATATACTGTATATACACAGACACACACATATACGCACTGTATATATATATACAGTAGTCTTTGGAAAGTGCATGACTCAACAAAAGAGGTGTCTACAACACCATCTATCACCACCTCTCTGTCGCTCGCTGTGTGTGCGTGCGTGCGTACGTGTGCCTCTCTCTTCAAGCACCACCTTTCGACATCTTGATGATTAACTATTTATACACAATGTACCGTATATAAGAGAAAGTGAGAGACTACGGCCAAATGTGGGCAAAAGAAAAACAGCCGTGATAAGGTGTGTGTGTGTGTGTGTGTGTGTGTGTGTGTGTGTGTGAGCGAGAGAAAGGGGGTGATCTCTCTAAAAAAGTAAAGTGCACTTAAGCCAATGACGCACATGGAGATTAGAGTACACAGCTAATGTTAACAAACAAATCAGCACTAAACTAAAATACATCTTCCTTTTCTCAAACACACACACACGCACACACTCTCCTGGCCTGTCTGCAGCTGTCCCACTGCGCCATGTGCTGAAATGTTCCCATCTCCCAGTGAGATTGAGGAGCACAGTGGCACTGATATGATAAGGAGCCCCACTGCAGCCCAGTGTGAGTATCCATCACCGATAATAACCAGCAGCCGCTGCTGCAGAACGCCAGCGCTCTGGATACATGTAGGCGTCATACAGTACAGGACCCCATGTGTCATTGTATACCACTTGATTGATGGACGCGATGACCAATGGTGATGTAGTGACGGACGAGGTCATAAAACAACATTGCCGTTTGTGGTTGGCTGCTGATGGGTGGTACTACCGTCCCACAGTTTCAGCTGCCAAGACAAACTGTTCAGTGCCGACATAAAAGGTAGGCAGGGAACCGTGGTCAGAGTCAGCCAATGAATGTAGTGAATTTCCTCGACAGTTTACCATGCAGGAGTCCAAGGAAGGTTTGATATGCATTAGTCACCATGGACCAACATTTTAATGTCTCTGGAACCCCAATCTACACTATATACAATCCTCAGGGCTCATTTAACCCAGAGAGTGTACACACGTACGGGTCCATTTGTTTGATCTCGAAGTCACATACCCATAAGAGTCCAATTGGTTCCTAACTATCAATCATTTAGCAGGGGACCCCCTGGAACCTCCCCCCCCCCTCAATGAGCCCTCAAATTGAGAACCATTCTATACCACTTCACACTGTAACACCCGATTTAGTTCTCTTCAGAGATTGACTGATCAAATATTTATAGTACAAACACAACGGGAGGAATGATAAATTGATGGCTGACCGCTATGAGTTGAGTGCTTAAACAAAAGGTAAGTTGTCCTACCAGAAGAGGCCTCCAGACTCTCCAATCGGCTGATCAGCCAATCCAACGAGCCAGAAAACTGGGCACAGTTCTTCCTGTTACCCCTTATCAGTGCAGCTAGGAGAGGAGAGGAGAGGAGAGGAGAGGAACATTATTAACATCAAATAGACATTACTTTGACAGACTTCAAGTTTCAAGGTTTCTTTATTGTTACATCTTGTGTACAGGAACATAAGAGTAAAAGTAAAAGGCAATGCTGTGGCTTCCTCTTCAGCAAGAGATCAGCATTCAAGAAACACTATTCTGTGGAAACCTAGTTATTCATAGAAGGATGATCCGATGCCTACCGATATGTCTAGGGACATCTAGACTCAATGTAGTGGCTAGAATAGCGCAGAAAACTTATATTGATAACAAACCTATTGCTTTAAAAAACTGGATTCTCCATTATGAAGGAACGCCCTAATGTCTTTGCATTGGTTCTGTTTTAATTAATCAGAGCTACTATAGGGGGTCCGCCAAATCTGTGTGTGATATGAATATATATCAATATCAATGACAATATTCCATGATTTTTCAAAGCTACTGTACTACTGCCGTTTTTGCTGGCAAGGGGACGGTAGACGGATGAATTAATTAATTAATTAAATCCGTGGCAGTGAAAGAGTTAAGCTACGAGTATCAAATATTATTCTGTACAGTATATCGTCTCTCTCTCTCTCTCTCTCTCTCTCTCTATCTCTCAGGGGCAGACGCCAGATGAATGCAGCCAACAGATGCTGTTAGCTTGGCTGTGGCAGCGCCCGGTGGGAACCACAGGATACCAACCTGTGTTGTCTGTGTCCTCCGTTAACACACAATGTGCATACTGAACAGTGTGTGCGTGTGTCCGTTCATTTGTGCGTGTGTGTGTGTGTGCGTATGTGTGTGTTCATTTGTGCGTGCGTGCGTGTGCACTCACTGGGGGTATTTGTTGATCCATCACACAGCACATGCCAACAAGCGTATTTCTGTGTTGCTCTGTGTGTAACTTTGTGTTTGTGTGTGTCTTGAGGGTCTGTTGTATTCACCAGAGACAAGGCACTGTTAGCCTGCCTTGCCAACCGGCAGTCACAAGAATGTTCACATTCATTTAAGTTGGCTGTGACCAAAAATGCCAACAAACAGACGTCACAACGACATGAAATTGTATTTTGACTTTTGAGCATTTAATGTTGTCGTTGTTACTTGGCTGGGTGCGTCTTTAATTAACAGGTACATGTTTGTGTTACGTGTTTTAGTCAATCAAGAGGTCAATCAATCAATTAAAACACAAGGTACACATGTGTGTGCTTGCCCATGTGTGCAATTTTGCTTCTCCATCAGCATGGTGTGTCTGATATACTTACTGCATGTTGATGTGGGTGTGTGTGTGTGTGTGTGTGTGTGTGTGTGTGTGTGTGTGTGTGTGTGTGTGTCTGTGCAGTACGTTCTACTGTATGTGCAGGGGTGTGTGCTTACTGGACTTGTATGTTCACTCATCTCTCTATCGCGTGTGTGCAAGAGTGTGCATGAGTGTGTGTGTGTGTGTGTGTGTGTGTGTGTGTGTGTGTGTGTGTGTGTGTGTGTGTGTTGTTCTCCACGGATCGCCACCTTGCCGTGGTGGAGAGCCTTGTGTGTTCCAATGAACCTAAGAGCGATGCCGTCGGGAGCTTTAGCTCCCGGTAGGGTCACCCATGGCGGTAAGGTCGAGGGGGAGGTTCCAGACGAAGTGCGATCCAAAGACCTCAACGGCGGAAGTGGCGGAGGATGATGTAAGTCACAACGGCACTGAAGGCGGATGAAGGCTGCAACAGAGGGTGGTCTCCAGTCGTCATGGATTCCATGCCATTGGATTCAGGCCCCTTTCTGCCAAGGACCGTGTGGTGGCTGCAGGCGCATCAGTCTCCCCACGTTAAAAGACATCACGCGCAGGCGTCCTCCCGAAGGGAACCTACCCATTCACATCCTGGACAAAGAAAAAGTCCTGTGGCGTTCAGGAAGTGGTAACGGGGACAGGACAGTGAAGTCTCGGAGTTCCTAGTCACAACCTGGCACACAGGCGGTGGGTGTCTGATTCAGTCGCTAAGCTCTTGGACTGAGGCAGAAAGAGCTTCTCGGCAGCTGCACCCATGACTGAGCAGCCCCTATTCAGGGTCCACTCTGCTCACCCCAGTAGGGGAGGGGGTTAGAAAAGGTACCCCAAACATAGCCTGCCTCACACAATCCTGTCTGGAATACCGCATCCAGAGGGATCACCATTACGCGGTCAGAAAAACAAAAAACAATTACGTATCGGAGCCTGGAATGTGCGGACCCTCACGGACAACCAAGCCAGTGATAGACCTGAAAGGCGAACTGCCATCATCTCCAGAGAGCTAAGGAGGTTCCAGATCGACATCGCAGCGCTCTCCGAGACCCGACTGGCGGATGAAGGGCAGCTGAAGGAGGAAAAAGGCGGATATACTTTCTTTTGGAAAGGAAAGCCTGCAGATGAGCCACGAATCCATGGTGTGGGTTTTGCTATTAAGAACTGCCTCATTAACCACCTCCATGAACTCCCTGTGGGCATCAACGAGCGCCTAATGACCATACGTCTGATGCTTGCCAGCAGTCAGATGGCCACTGTTATTAGTGCCTACGCCCCAACGCTTGATGCACAGGATGAAGTAAAGGAGGCCTTCTATGCTGACCTGGACAAAATTCTATCCGAAGTCCCTAAGGAGGACAAGTTAATCCTACTTGGAGATTTCAATGCCAGAGTGGGACGAAACCACCACCTATGGAGGGGCACGCTGGGGAGAGAAGGGGTCGGAAACACAAACTCCAATGGAATACTACTGCTAACCAAGTGCTCAGAGCACAACCTGATCATTACCAACACACTTTTCCGTCAGAAAACCAAGTTCAAAACATCATGGATGCATCCTCGCTCCAAACTATGGCATCTCATTGATTACGTCATTGTCCGCTCCAAAGACCACCGTGATGTCCTTAACACCAGAGCAATGACCAGCGCAGACGACTGCTGGACTGACCACCGCCTCATTCGCTCCATCATGTCCATCCGCTTAATGCGGAAAAGGAGGATGCAGAAAAGACAGAGCCGGCCAAAGCTTAACATCGAGCTGTTGTGTGACACCACCTACCAGCAACAGCTGCAGGATGCTCTTAGCGCAGCCTTGCCCAAACAGTACCCAGAGGATACTGAAACACATTGGGGCACACTTTCCACTGCCATCATGAACTCCTGCAAAAACACCCTCGGTCTCAAAAAG
>NC_139951.1:16234923-16277423 GCF_963454915.1 Gymnoscopelus microlampas
GTAATTGGAATAGTAATTTGGGGCATATCATTCATCATAATGGGTACAGAGCTGCAATAAGCTTAATATTCCGTCACACAGCAGGTCTATGCGTGCGTGCCTGCATGCGCGCGCTTGTGTGCGTGTGTGCGTGTGTGTGTGTGTGTATTTGTGTGTGTGTGTGTGCGTGTGCGTGTGTGTGTGTATGTGTGCGTATATAATAAATCACCTGATAAAGCGGTTGAACAGGAAGACAGTGCTGCGTATGACACGGGCGGTACGGCTCTCCTCATGCTGGGATCGAGACAGCGTCAGTCCATCGTCCATGTGCCCCTCGTGATGCATGATGGCCTGGAACAACATCACGGTAATCATTCAGTCTCCACTCCTTTGGAGAATCGTATTAGTCACTGTACATTTTGCACATGCAAAATGTGTCCTCTGCATTGGGGGGCAGTGGGCAATATTAGTACAGTTAGGTTTAAGTGCCTTGCTCAGGGACATACAGTATAGACACCCAGCCACCCATTCAGCCATGACAACCCTCATGAAGAACATTTAATTACAAAATAGCAAGGACTCCTTCTCTCTTTTTGGTTAACATTTAAGTGGTCCTTATCTACAGTATCAGTTGACCGACACAATTAAAAATACAATACATGAACAAAAAACTAATTCATACCATTTCCACAAAGGCAGGAGACATCCTACAATGTTATCCATACACTTAAAGCTACATGCTTCATTACATTGTGGTGTACAGCAGTGGTTCTCAACCTGTGGGTCGGGACCCCCAGGGGCGTCCCACCAGGATTTTGGGGTGGTCCCCAGATGACAGTGAAGTGACAATTTAAGGACTTCTTTAATACCCCCAAAAAATTACCATAACAGCATCAAACGTAATCAACAAACTATAGTATAAAAACTGGTTAAACATTGGCCAAATTGTCAAATGATATAAGAAAGAGGCAAAACATTTCAAAATAGCCGATCAAAATAGCTCACAACGCCTCGCAAAGTTGTGAGCTTGTAGATCTGCTATTTCCACAATATTTATCTGGGGGGGTCCCCAGTTCAAATAGGATTATTATGGGGGGTCACGGCCTGAAAAGGTTGAGAACCAGCACAGTATAGTTTTACCTTCCTCTGAACGCCACCCATGCGGGCACACTTGGCGTCCACAGCCTGGTACGTGAGCCACAGAAAGGTGTCCACGTGTTGGATGTAACACAGCGAGTCGCCGTACTTAATATCAGGGACGCCCATCCCGTCCACCTCCTTCTTCAGACCAGAGTCTAGCTTCTCCTACGGGGGGGGGGGGGGGGGGGGAAACGATGTGGGATGTACAGGTGAGGACGTGAAATTGTAAAATAGACATTGCAGCTTAATTTATGCTCCATTGAACGAGCGCGTCCGCTTGCCAAAAACAACCAATCCGCGAGCTAACAACGTGTCGCAGCGGCAGCTTGTAGATTGGTTCTTTTTGGAAAGCGACACCACGGTATTATGGAGCATAAATTAGTGTTCGGTGATTTAAAGGACTTGCATCTTGATCGTGAATCAACGTGAAGTGCATTCCACTGGCGTCGGAGCAAATGTCACATCTTTGAAATGGACTACAGGGTACTTCTACACACAAGTGCGATGTATACACCTTCTAATGCTGACAGTCCCTTGTTGAAATGACTGCATAAATGCTGAATGGACAGCATTTATATGCAGCTTTTTCTAGTGTCTCTGGCCACTCAAAGGTGCTTTACAATGTACTTCACACTCACCCACTCACACACATTACGCGCTTATGCGGTACAGGTTCACCCATAAATACACCACAACGCACACAAATTATGTTTAGGCGGCATATTCACCCATTCACAAACACCACACAAACATAACACGTTTATGTGGTACAGATTCGCCCATTCACATGCTTACTGCACTGCAGTTGTGCATTACAGCATGTGTTAAAGGAGACACACCATGAATTTAAAAAAAATATTTGATATTTAATATCATATGGTGTATGTCCCTCAAACCATTTTCAAAAGGTTTGAGCCTAAATCAACACTCAGATATACTCATCCCAAGTCAATTCTCTCAGGCTTATAAAGCGCTTTCAGCTGCAATACCAAAACGTCCAGTTGGCTAGGGGGGTGCTGTACTGCGGTACTGAGCAATTCTGTCTGTCAAAATACATGGGCAGAAACTTTGGTGAGGTAAGCAAACTTGCCATTCTGAGATGGCCTGTTCAGACACGCCCATTCTGAAAATCTCTGAAATGAGAATGAATGACTGAATGTTAAAAGAAAATATTTTTTGGGGTACAAGAGACACCGGAGACCACGCAAGGCACCAACCTGTGTCAGTGCTCATTGGACACTATAGGAGGAGACAGGGATCAAACCAGAAACCTTCCAGCTCCCAGACGGCTGCTCTACTGCACCTCCTGAGTCACTGTCGCCCCATAAATGCCGCCAGTGATTTATTTTCTGATTGATATCCAACTTTCATAAGCTCAAGGGCAGACAGGTAGAAATGGTTTATTCTGACAGATATAGCAAAAGAAAGAATGGGAAATTCCAATTCGAATGGAAAACTATATTGTCCATGCTTGCTAGCTGGTACACCTAAATCAAATGTACCCACAGCTGACTATTAATTTAGTAAGCCATGTTATCAGCCATATGTATTAAGGGTCCATAGAAATCAACATGGATATAGAGAACTACTGTATTTGGGTGGGTTGCTAAAGCAGAGCAGCTTTGAAATGAATTCAACAGTAATTGCACTTACAATCTGGACTCGGTGGCTACCAACTTTTCTTTCCCCACTGCTCTACCTCTCCTGCCCTCGCAGACTTTGGATAATGTTTGTTGTCAACGTTCGGCCGAGTCAGCGGGAGAAGCCGTCGGCCGTGTGACACAGCGGCGCTATTTGCCACCGCTGACACGGGGCAGTCACCCTGTGCCACATCTCGTTGGCTCAGATGAAGACGGATGGCTGCCTTTTAACCGCAGGGCGAGAGTAGTCAGAGTATAGTGCTATTGACCCTGTCTTCTGTAGGCCGTCTGTCAGCCCGGCCCGTCAATCACTCGGTTTGGTCACACCATTATTGACCTCGGTCGCACCGCGAATTCTTTAAGTCCAATCTCACCGTCTCAGTCGTTGTCCTTTTCCATTCCGCTCTTATTTATTTATTTCAGTCTGCATCCACAGGATTTCTCTCTCTCTCTCTCTCTTTCTTGCTCATTCTGCCTTTACACTTATTCCACCATTTTCGGTATTGTTCCGTCCATCTCTCCCTCTGCTCAGGTTGTATACATGTCAGTGGTGGAAAGTAACTAAGTATACTTACTTAAGTACTGTAGCCTACTTAAGTACAATTTTGAGGTATTTTTACTTTACTGGAGTATTTCTAATTTCCAGTACTTTTACTTGTACTCTGCAAATATTGTAATTTTACTCCACTACAATTATTTGAAAAGTTTAGTTACTAGTTACTTTGTAGGTTTTGATTATTATTACAAAACATAGATTACCCACTTCCGCCCTATATACATCTTGGCCATTTGAAAACAGCCGATCTACAAGCTCACAATGCGCCACGATGCGACGCATTGTGAGCTTGTAGATCTGCTATTTTCAAAAGATTTGTATACATTTGAAAACTTGAGAAATGGGACATGCTGCACAATGAGTACTTTCTACTTTTGGTACTTTAAGTACATATTGATACCAATACGTTGATACTTTTACTCAAGTAAATTTTGAATTCCAGACATTTACTTGTAACAGAGTACTTTTACATTGCAGTATGGACCCTTACAGGTCTGTAATCCTCACAGTATACACTCTCAGAGTTGAATTAACACTGAGGATTTCACAGTGATTTATTGGGGTTCCGGAGATGAAATAAAGGTATTAAATGGGGGTCCGCGGCCTAGACCCTGGCCTATAGAGCATATCAAACTGGGGGTCCTTGAAATTCAAAAGGCTGAGAATCACTGGAGTGGATTATTACCTTAGAGGACCTGAAGCAGAATGCTGTAGACTTGACGTCAGCCTTCTCCTTGTCCTTCAGTATCAGTGACCTGTCCTCCATCATGCTCAGATATTTCCCTGTTGTGACATGTCTGAGCCTGAACGGCTGGCCCCAACGCGTATGACTTCCACTCCACCTTCACACACACACACACACACACACACACACACACACACACACACACACACACACACACACACACACACACACACACACACACACACACACACACACACACACACACAGACAGACAGACAGACAGACAGACAGACAGAGAGAGAGAGAGAGAAAAAACATGAATTAATACAATGAATATAATATGAGGAATAAACACATGGTCATATACCTGAGCACCGCTAGGGATATACAACAGTACATAAGATGACACAAGAGTAACTAGAACAGCACAGTGCAAGTAACAATGGAAAATAAATAAATAAATAGAAAAATGTGGTCCTCGGAGCAGGCCGGGTTGCCTACCCAGGGCCCGCCAACTTTGGAAGGCAGTCTTAGGCAATCTTAGCCAGTTGGAATGGGATCTGAAAAATCTGACTCATACATGTTGCTCACATGAGCCCAGAGATAATGGGTTCCGATTTCTGTGAGTTTTGGAGAAAATCTGTAGGAGTAGCAGCAAAATGTGTGAATGGCGCTGCATTCATGATGTGTGGCATTTTGTGCAAAACATTTTGTGCCACCCCCACAAACTTTGGAAGCCAGTCATAGCCAATCGGAATGGAATATGAGAAATGTGACAGGTACGTCTTGATCACATGACTACAGAGATGTATACCAATTTGAGTGAGGTTTTGGACAAAATCTGTAGAAGTACAGTAGTAACAAAAAATGGTGGCGCTATAACAGGCTGATTTGAAAAAGAATTGGGTGGAGAATCTTCCTTGGACTACTGGGAGCGTGCGTGCAAAGTTTCCCGCCGGTCGATCCAGCGGTGTGTAGCATGTCGTGCAAAACGGGGCCCTCCAGCAAACTTTGAAAGCCAATCGTAGTCAATCAGCATAGAATCCAAAAAATGCAACTGCATTGACCTCATGACCTAAAGTATGGTTCAAGAGTTACAGGCCAAAGCGTGAATCAGCCTGTTATAGCGCCACCATGTGGCCGATTTGAAAAATGTAGGGTGGCATTTCTTCCTTGGCCTAATGGGAATGTGCGTGCAAAGTTTCATGGCAATCGGACACTGCATTCATGATTTGAGGCATTTTGTTCAAAACCTAGTAGCCAATCTTAGCCAATCAGGATGGAATATGAACAATCTGACTGATCCATCTGTCAATATATAGGAGTAATATAAAAAAAAGGTTTTAAAAAAATCGGCCTCCTGTGGCACTATAACAGGCCGATGTGAAACGTTTGGGGCAGAAGTTTTTACTTGGCCTCCAGGGAGTGTGCATGCAAAGTTTTGCGCCGATCGGTCCAACAGTGCCGGAGACTAGCTGCTAATAGTCTGGGAGGCATTGCCTCGGAGTTTGGACGGCGGGGGCGCGGCCACTGCGTTGTGATTCAAATCAACAGCCAATGAAGAAAAGGGGGCGGGATCCACATGCAGTGGGTGCTGCATCTAAATAGGATCGACGGGAAGCAATTTCCCCTTGAGAAAGTTCGGCCGCCATTGTTGTGTACTGCTGTTTGCCTCTCGTCTGACTTTTTAGACGAGTTGCACAGCTCCAGACCGGTAAGAGGCGTGTCCGCTCAGATTCAGAGCGTAAATTACATCCCGCCCACAAATCCCAGGGCTCTGGCCCAGAAGTTCCTCGCCGATCCGGCGAAAACTTCTGGGAACTCAGATTAAGCTGCTAACAAATGGATGGACGGACACATGGACAGACAGGAGTGTAAACATAGTCTCGGCCATGCCATCGGCCTGGCGGAGATAACAACATAATAATAGTAAAACATAATATGTCTGCTCAGTAATCAGTAATAACAACAAAGGAGCAACTCTCTTCTTTTAAAAAATCAGCTAAAATACCAGCAGAATACCAGCAGACAACATAATAAAAATGTAAAAAGAAAATACCTATATAATATACACAGTACATATACCACTGAAATACAACTGTGTGTGTATGTGTGTATGTGTGTATGTGTGCGCGCGCGCGTGAAGCATGTGCGTGCATGTGTGCTTGGCGTGCGTGTGTGTGTGCTTACGTCTACCACACAGTAACCTCTTTTCTTTAGCTCACAGTGTCAAACAAATGCTTGTGGGAAGTGCTAGTTATGGCTGGCATTGTTGCTAAGTGACTACTTTGCACCCACATGATGTGCGGCTGCTAAAAGTTGAATTATTTTTTAACGTCTTGCATTCTGCCCTGTGCACAAAAAAGACAAACATGGAGCACTCTGAGCACTGCAAGGAATGTGGAACAGTACATGAGAGGACGCTAACGTAACTAGAACAACACGGTGCAAGTAATGGGACGAGTAGTTTCACTAACTACAGCCATGAGTTGTGTCTCTTTTGGTCCAATTAAACTTCAGCTGCCATGTGGGGGTAATTTCACTACAGCCCCATACTGTCAATTTGACCGAACGCTGCAGCTATAGAAGGATATTTAAATTTATACGGGAAAGCACCAGTCTTATTAAAAATGTATGGCTGAATCTGACAGGTGCTAAACCATAGGGATAGGAAATGTATAAGTTACCAGAGTGTGTCAGTGAACAATTATAATTACAAGAAGAAGAAAGAATGTGCAACATAAATTCCAAATGGTATATAATGAGTGTATGCGCACGCGCTCGTGTTTGTGTACTTACGCAACCCGTAGCGTCTCCAGTCTCCATAGAGACCTGGCATGGATGGACACTGCTCCCCCTTCATAGTGCACCATCCTGTGACAGGAAACAACAGTAACATGTTAAAAACTGAGCCAACTAAGCCCATAAACCTTTAGCTCAGTCACCAAAAGTGCAATTTACAATACAAGGCTTTTCCTTGACTTTGAGATATCGATATTCTCAACAACATTACCTAAAAAAGCTTCAGGACCGGAGGGTGTTTCCATAAACACAAAATGACCAAATACACAGTATCAAAGTATGACATTGTGTTTTTTACATTGTTCTCTTTTTCTATTTGGTTGGCTTGAAGGCCAAGTTGAAGATGGGCTTACCCTAAAAAACAAGCACACACATGCGTACCTTAGCAACCATAGCATCCCTATTCTAGGGGGAACATTCTGAGAAAATAACCTACTGTATACAAGCTCACAAAGTGTCTTGTTGCAAAGAGTTTTGTGTGTAGAGAGGGATACAAGGAGGGGGCCTATAGACCCCTGGGGGACTGTGGTCAACGAAGTATATAGGCTTTAAGTGGTTAAGGAAGCTTTGTAGGGGTTCTGTCATTTATTTTAGACGTCAGACTTCATTGTCCACAAAATTCCTTTCACACAGCAGCAAACAGTCACAGCAATACAACAATAACAACATACGGCAACACACAACAGTAAACACTCAGCCTGTTCAACGAGGCCTATTGTTTAAGGCAGATATGGCTGTGGGTATCAAGCTTTTCCCAAAGCAAGCCTTTCTGCACTTGACAGTTCAGTATCTTTGAGAATAGAGTGCTTTAAGCTTGCGGATAACTAATAGTCTTTGGTGGCTCTGTTTTTTGAGGGTCATTAATGTGATGGTTGAAGCTCAGTCCAGTGCCATTGTACAGCTTTCAGCTATTTGAACTGTCTGGTTATTGATGGGAATGGGCTGTTGAGGTGAGGTGGGACCAATTATTCTTTCCTTTGTCTTGCTGATATTGAGGCAAAAATGGTTATCCTCACACTACAGGGTGAAATCAAGAGTGCAACCATGAGTGGTTGTCTGTGTGAAGGACAATAATTAAAACTAGAATCAACTTTATTGTCACAGCACATGATTACAGGTGTAAAAGACTAGGTTAAATTATTATTGTATTTATTTATTTATTTTGTGGGTGCTCGGGTGGCACAGTGGTAAAGTGCTTTTCCAGTGCCCACCACCACGGAGGTTGTGGGTTCGAATCCACCGTGGTGCATAATATTTGTCACTACACACAGGCTGGGGCCGCACCTGTCAGCAGGGAGTGTTGGGCGGGAGGAGTAGGACGAAGGCTCTACATCCTCCCCGTGGGGGCTCCTCACTTGCAGGTGAGTAGGATACAACAAGGATACACAAGCAGTGACAACACACAAACATGACAAAATATGTGTGGGGTGGAATCAATTGGCAAAACGACTAAATTAGGGAGAAAAGGAGGTAAAAGGCTAAATGTATATACTGTATATATATATATATATATATATATATATATATATATATATATATATATATATATATATATATATTTATTGTGTGTGTGTGTGTGTGTGTGTGTGTGTGTGTGTGTGTGTGTGTGTGTGTGTGTGTGTGTGTGTGCAAACTCTCAACATTGCAGTTGCAGAAGAGTTACAGTAGGAATAGCAAAAGAGAATAGAGAGGAAAGGAACACAGAACAAGTCAAATAACTTGAAGTCACAGTTAAATCAAATATACAAAGTCATGACTAAAGAAAACCATAGCAATAGTATCGCGTCACCATCTTGTGTGCATTATATCAACTGTAAGTAACTATATCCATAACTGACAGTGTTAGTGCCGAAAAGACTATGGTTATCTGAGTTTTTGAGGTAGGTAATAGTGGCCGATGGACTGGTGTTGTCATTGATGTAAAGTGTGTAGCGAAATGGGCTCAACACACATCCCTGGCTGCTGTGCTCCGGTTAAGTGGTGAGTGCAGTTGATGTGGTCATGCTCACACACACGCACAGCTTGCAGTATGTCATTGAGAAAATTGTGGTGTTAAGAGCAGAGCTAACTCCACAAAGAGGATCCTGAATTGGGGAATCCACATGCTGGAGGTGTGTAGCATGCCAGCCACAGCGTCCTCTGTGCCCCTCTTAGCCTTAGAGGCAAATTGGAAGGGAACCCCTGCTTATCCTGTATTTTCTAGTTAGAGTGGTTTTGTTTCATTATTTTGGTCTTGGGAGTCCCTGATGCCTTATTTGCTTCCATTTCTGCAGCAACTTGGTTTAATCATGTTTCTGCTAATAAATGGTATTCAGTGTTAGTCTAAGTTTAATCTCTCAAGAACAGATCCATTGCTGCGCTTGAATCTGTCGGTAGCCGTGTTGACAACCCGTGCGCATTGGCTACAATGGGCATGCCATCAGATCAGGATGCAGCTGCAGGCCGCGCTTTACCCAATCAAATGTAGTGGGCGGGATTTACGTGTGTGCCGTTCATTCCCCACTAGAAACAAACCGAAACTCATTTAACAATAGCATCCTCGAAGCCGACAAAACCACGGAAAGTAACATTTTAAATTGCTCTTTCATCATAGAAACAAGTGGGCTTATAACCAAAACGATCCATGTTCTTTGGGAGAAGTGGTGTTAGTGTTCCGTGAAGAAATATTGTTAGTGGGAATGAAAACATAGTCGCTATACTGCCTCCCCCTGGTCAGCCGGGGCGCCTGATGGAGGGGAAGGGAACTGGTTGGAATAACGTGTTCCTTCCACGCGCTACGTCCAACCGGGGAAACTCCCCCCTGTCAGTTGACAAGAAGGTCAGTTGGCTCTCATGCATTGAAGGAGGCATGAGCTCGGCCCTGGCCTCCCTAGGCTGGTGGGGGGAGTGTAGTGCCCAGGATCACTTAGCAAATTGGCACCGGGTGAAAAAAGGGGTTACAAAATCGAGGGATAAAAATTATAGAAAACATAGTCGCACCACCGGAAGTGAAAGGCTGAAGGCAGACCAAAACCCCAGTTAGTTTGGAATCCTCATCGATGACATCATTGGCAGGCGGGTTTCCGAACTGTCCATAGCCCATCAGCGAGACACAAAGTGATTGTGCCATCTTATAATGTTAGGAGCGATTACATGAAGATAAGGTTGAAAATGTGTTAAGTGCTCCTTTAATTGTATCAGCAGCCTGTTCCATTTTTGCAACTAAGGTTTTGTGTAAACATGTTACAGTATGTTGCTACCTGTGTTCGCCTACTGTACATTAAAGAAAGGTCGTAACATAAGTGGGGTCTCGTATAGCTCAGTTTAGTTTGGAAGGTATTTTAATGAATAATCCTACTAATCCTAATCCTACAGAGTTGAAGGAAAGATGACCTATGTGTAATCGCTGCATATTATGATATCTCTCCGTCTTTGCTTAAGCGGGAGTTAAAGTCTATCATTCAGAAACACAAAAGATGTGTTTCTCTTAGCAGGTCCAGAGCTGACGACCCCCAGCAGATGATCCTGAAGCTGCTGCTACCGGGGTGGTCGAGTCCTCTCACCGCCGCTGAACCACCTCCCTCGTTGCCACGGATTGAGTCATTCTTCTCCTTTGTCTAATAGGGAGCGCCCGCTTAAAGGTGTGCTTAGCCTGTCTTGAACTTGACGGACAAAGAACTAGCACGTAAAAAAAAGACCTAGAGATCCAGCTAAACTGCCGTAAGCTGAAACAGCTGCGATGAAAATCCGCCAGGTTGAGTTGTAGTCTCAAAAGAGGGATACTGAACCTTCTGCTGTGTTCCCTCCTTCACCTTCAACTCCTCCAGCATTCTACTGTATGTAAGCAATCGAGTATCAAGAATCAAGAGGGGTTTAATTGTCACACATACAGGTACAAGCAGCGAAATGTTGCTGGGAGATGTTCAGCAAAGACTGTACCGATTTCAAACTCGGCGTGCGCTGTGCGTAGTCACAGTGGACCCGGGGGAGTGAGAAGTCGGCCGGATCAACGAATCCCCAAAAAATATTGATAAAGCCGCAAATCCCCTTATACTGTATAGTGGATCCTAATGTCGTCACTATGATGTCATTGTACTGACGTCATATACTGGCTAAAAGTCCACATTTGAGCCCCACAGCCCCCTCTTCTCCTGTTAGGATATAACACTTAATTAATACCCAGGAGGGGGTGGAATTCAGGAACAGGCCTGTAAAAAATGGCCTAGATCAAAAGGGGGAGGAAGCACTGCAAGAGCTATGCTGCTGCCCATAAAAGGGACACAGACAGATACAGAAATCTATATGGGCGTAAAAGGGACACAGACAGACAGACAGACAGACAGACACAATGGGTACTCTGACAACGGGTACAGCGGGTATTTCATAACTGGGTGGGGCATGTATTTCCAACTTGCATCGTTCCCTAATTGCATAGTAAATCTAGTAAATATAATGACAAAAACGCCAGATAGAACGGCAAGAACATGGTCCCTGCATTCCAGGAAAGTGAAGTGGAAGCCTTCATTGCAGTGGAACGTACTGCTGCTGCCCTGCATTGGCACAAGGACGTCTGGCCTCCACTACTGCAGTGCAAGTTGGTTGTTTAAGGCACGAGAGGCTTGTGCAGCCCTCGCTATTGAGGACAGTCTTAAGCATGAAAAAGTTCAAAGTGACATACTTAGGGCTTATGAGCTGCCTTCCTGGTACCTGACGCATACAGACAGCTCGTTTGTTGCATGAGGAAGTCTCCTCCCCGAGCATTTGAGTCCTCTACAGAAAAGAGGATATTTTTTTGTTTCTATTATAGCGTGAATTGATGTCGAGGTGATTTTCTTTCATCTGTTTGTGAAAGAACTGAAGGCTTCAACACCAGGTAAAAAAGGTTGGATTGTTGCTCGACTGCATCATTAGAGAGAATATGTCTAGGCTCATATCTGAGAGAACACACACACGCACGCATTCACGCACACAGTATAGTCTTCAACAGCACCCATTCATTTTCCAACTACACTCAGCCAGTATGACAGACAAAAAAAAGTTATTATTAGAAAGAACCCTAAACGGTCTATTTGTGTTCTTTTTTACTCTCTCTGAGTTACTTTACTCTTCTGCTATCCATTTATGAAATGACTAAAATAAGGTAGTTAACACACTACAGAAAGGTGAACACAGGTACACACATTCAGGCTTGCACACACACCCACACGCTCACGTGTGTGCGTACGACACGTTACATACACGCTGACTAACAGAACGGAGCAGTGATGTAAGGAGGACACAGCGATTCTTATCAACATGCTGTAATCACATGGTTGTCTCCTCGGAGAGCGGGTGAAAACTGTAATTATTAATAGTCCTCCAATCCCAACTTATGGGATGTGGCTCTACCGTACGTGACTATACAGAGGAGAGCTCATTCTGTCGTCAGGAGCCCATCCCTCCGGGCCACAGCCCCCTCTTCCTCTCCAGTAGGATAGGAGGATAACACTTTATTAATACCCGGGAGGGGGTGGAATTCAGGAACAGGCCTGTATAATAATGGCCTAGATCAAAAGGGGGAGGAATCACTGCAAGAGCTAGATAGAGCGAGCAAAAAGTTTTAGAATAAAGGTGACTTTAGTCATGAATTAGGAGGTACTGTGGAAGCAGGAGGAGGGAGAGAGAGGGGGAGAGAAAGAGAGAGAGAGGGGTGGAGGGAGGGAGGGGATTTGGATAAGAAGCCAGAAAGGCATGGGGAATGTAACAGATTGTCTACAACTAAATCACTTAAGCCCATATACTTTGTTATACAACAAATAACAGAAATAGCTGATCTACAAGTACTATGCTTTGGAAAATGTTTAAAAAGAAAACCAACTCAGCCTTCTGTTCTAGACCAGAGAACAGACTAGAGAACAGCCCTCGAGGGCTGGTAGCAGTTTCAACATATAGACCAATTATTTGTTTACCAACATTGAGACTGGATGCACAGGTGATTGTTTCATGCAATCAATTCTCAACCTGTTGTTTCGGGGTGCGCTGGTTTCAGCGCACCCCAACCCCCTCTTGTGTGTTTGCTAGTGCTGCGCGCCCTAGCAAGACCTGACAGAATGGGTTTCATTTGCAACCAGTATGACGCTTGCAACCAGTGTGACGACGTCTGTTAAGGGGTCTATTGCTTGTCTGTTTTATGGAACTATACTGTAGTTTAACATCATACACAAAGAATTGCTAACACACACGAAAAGAAAAAGAAACTATTAATATTGATATAAAACTATAATATAGTATTATAAAACCCATAATAATATTATTAGTACGGCATACTAATGTGATTCAATTGCATTCTTCTGTTTAACCTTTATATGCCCCCACTAGCTCAGAAAACAAATTACACAACGATATCACCAGGGGATTATGGTCCAATCTACAAGCACTGAGTAGGTGCATTAAATAAATCAACAATTGGTTGTGCCAGAATTTTCATCAAAATACTGTATATACAAACACCAAACTGAAGTACCGGTAATTGTTTTTGTAGCCAAGGAAGAACGATTAAAAGTGCTCAGCTTCAATTAGTAATGTTAAAAACCACAACACTAGCCAAAAACCTTGGTGTTGGATCAGATATGAATTTTAGCAGCCAAATTAATTACAAAGTTAGCGTACTATCACCTCAAGAATAATTATGTATATCAAAGATTAAAAAGCGCATGTCTCAGCAATATTTGTAAAAACGTACAAACACAAATTCATCAAAGACTCGACTACTAATAATTGACCACACAGCCGCAGTTTTTTCTTAGTTCTTTAGATTGACTTCACGTCTGTCAAAGAATAGATGACAAAATACTAGAGTTGGTTTATGAAGCATTGAATGGTTTTGTGCCAAAATAAATGTATGATCCCCGGAATCAAAACCAAGAGAATCAAAGCTGAAGACTTTTCTGTTTGCCGCTGTCTTTTACTGAGGATTATTTTATTATTATTAATTTCTTGTGCTGCAGGGTACATTTGTCTAACTTATCTGTTTTATTTTAGCTTATTATTATTTTTTATTCTTTTAACCCTGTAGCTTAATAACTATTTTCAGTTGCACTTCGAATTACCTTGTTGTTGAAATGAGCTATAGAAATAAACTTGCCTTGCATTCCCTTGCCAATAGAACCATTTATCAGGTGATACTGACCAATTGACGCAAGGTTTGACATTTTGACAGTCTGAGAATTCACCAGATTTGTGCAAACCACATACAAGTACAATCAAGGATGTGCTATATCCCACTGACACCATTGTAGTATGAATGGGTTATCGCTGCATTAAAAACTCTTAACATGGATATGAGCGAGCTATGAAAGGATGACAGAATGTGTGGCCTTTAGTTTTGGATAGTGGTAGTGCATGATACTTGTTATGGAGTAGAGAGAGACTTTGTTAATAATAAGATAAGGACTTCACTCATTCTACACTTGAAATATGGGTTATCAATATGTAAATGTGATAAGGATGTCACAACTCAATAGCCTTTGAAAAATATATAATTTTTCACATTTTGTATGAATGCTATTCAGATTAAGAATGAAAATGTCTCGATTCACATTGCAGAGGTGACTTTGGGGTAAAAGAGACCTTGAAGGAGGAACATAGTAATTTGATTTCCTGTGTGGCGTGCTGCTCTGTCCTTTCTGCCCCGCTGTGCTGTTGACCAATCACACTGAAGAAGATCGATGGTGTTTACACCTCACATTCAGCTGACACTCCATCAGTGGTGGAAATTTACTCAAGTACTGTATATACTCAAGTGCAATTTTGAGGTATTTGTACTTTACTTAGAATATTGTACTTTTACTCCACTACATTTATTTGAGCACTTTAGTTACTAGTTACTTTGTAGATTTTGATTACTATTACAAAACATACATTAGCCACTTCAGCCCTGTATATACTGTACATTTTGGCCATTTGAAAATAGCAGATCTACAAGCTCATAATGCGTCGCGATGCGACGCATTATGAGCTTGTAGATCTGCTATTTTCAAAAGATTTTTATACATTTGAAAACTTGAAATGGGACATTCTGCATGATGAGTACTTTTACTTTTGGTACTTTTGGTACATTTTGATGCCAATACTTTTGTACTAGGCTCTCTTATAGACAACTAGACCCATACAGATCCATGCAGTAAAAACAAAGAAAAAACAAACTACCAAAAATCCCTGAATAGATAGAGCAACAGCGTGTGGAGGAGAGTTGCAGTAACCAATCATCATTTCCCCACAGAGTTCAAATATCCTCCAATTGAACTAAGACCTTTTTTTTTAGGGTTAGGCTGAGCGCTGATTGTCTGTTTGACCACCAGGGCCAATCCATTCACAGCACCGACTCTTGATGATAGCCTCTACTGCTTCCATATTAACCCTCGTGCTCCGTCTCCTCAGCGTCAAGTCTCACCGTCTCTGTCTGGCAGTCTGCCTCTCTCTCCTTCTTCTCTGAATTTATATTGTATGATGTAAAAAATAAAAGAAAAAAGTTTCTTTCAATCACATGAACCCTTGCATCCTATTCTGTCATAACAGACGAACAGTCTGCGAAAATAGGCAATCTAATGTGTCGCCAATGTGACGCATTGTGAGTTTGTAGATTAGCAATTTTCGGCAAAGACATTTGGTGCAGAGGGGAAAAAGGAGGGGACCAAGTACAGACCCTAGGGGACCTCGGTCAACATTATATAACTAGATTTTCAAATAAAAAATCAATCAATCAATCAATCAATCAATCAATCAATCAATCAATCAACCTCTCTCTCTCTCTCTCTCTCTACTAGTCTCAGATCTCGACTGACCTAGCCTGGTTCCAGACCATAGACCCCGCCTCTCTCTCTCTCTCTCTCTCTCTCTCTCTCTCTCTCTCTGAATTTATATTGTGTGTTGTTAAAAAATAAAAGTTTCTTTCAATCACATGAACCCTAGCATCCCTATTCTGGACATGTCATAACAGGCGAACAGTCTGGGAAAATAGGCAATCTAATGCGTCGCCAACGTGCCCCATTGTGAGTTTGTAGATTAGCTATTTTCGGCAAAGACATTTGGTGTAGAGGGAAAAAAGGAGGGGACCAAGCACAGACCCTACGGGGACCTCGGTCAACATTATATACAGTAGTTCAAGTAGTTAATGTATATTTAAGTGACTAATTTCTTCAGTCTTGTCCGTGTTGTCTATTGCCCAGCACAACAGGGACAACAATGGAAATACGTCATCATGACTTGATTTTCAAATAAAAAAACAATCAATCAATCAGCCTCTCTCTCTCTCTCTCTCTCTCTCTCTCTCTCTCCTCCTGTCCTCCCCTACTAGTCTCAGATCTCCACTGACCTCCTCTGCTCCTCTCCGTGCTCCGCAGACGGAACGGCCAGACACTCGTCCATGTGACCGTGGAGAAGTCGCAGTACGTCTCCTCCAATCAGATAACCTGTCGGTCACGAGGAGCGGTGGGGAGAGAGAGAGAGAGAGAGAGAGAGAGAGATGGTGCTTTTGGTGCTACATAAAATACAACAACAAGGAAAACACTATAATCAAAGAAGAGAAGCAGCATTAAGAAAAATAACAGTTTGTCATTTGGTCCTCCTAGCACGTAAGGTTGACGGTGCTGTGTGCAAGGTTCTTACACATCGTTATAAACATCTATTTACATGTACAGTATGTGGACAGTATGTGTGTGTAAAAGCTGTAAAGTGACCCGTGCCAGTGTCACTGCCACTGCATCTGACCCCAGGCAGGCAGGCGGGGGAGAGGGACAGAGGGGAGAGAAGTGATGAAAAGGGAAAAGATATGTTGTAGGGCAAGAGTGAGGTGAGGAAAGAGAGACAGACAGATAGAGAGGTCAAACATGTAAGCGAAAGAGATGAAAGAGATAGGAGTAGGACTAGGGTGAATGGGAGAAGATGAGGAGAATAGCCGGCTATTGAGGAAGAGGAAGTGGATATGAGGGCGGGAGAGAGTGACAGACGCAGACAGGATGAAAGGCAGAGCGGGATGACAAGTGAGCAGAGAGAGAGAGAGAGAGAGAGAGAGAGAGAGAGAGAGAGAATAGTGTAGTGGAGGAGGTAAACATCCATTAATCATGTCACCTTGTCATTTCTCACTTCCTGCCTGTCACAAGGCACTGGTGTCTCCTCTCAGTGAACTGTAATACACTCTGCTGTGAATGTAATTCTGTAGAGTGAATGAGCAGCCCTTTGTGTGTACGTGTGTGTGTGTGTGTGTGTGTGTGTGTGTGTGTGTGTGTGTGTGTGTGTGTGTGTGTGTGTGTGTGTGTGTGTGTGTGTGTGTGTGTGTGTGTGGTTTCACAATGAGTTTGTTTACCACCCTATCAGTGTTCCGGGGATGCCTCTATCTATTAGCAACTGCCGTCTTAATATCCGGCGTGTGTGTGTGTGTGTGCGTGTGTGTGTTCCACAGACATTAAAAGGAAAGAAAGAGTAGAAAGAACAGAATATTCTATGCTATTCTATTCTGTTCATAACAGAACAGAACAGAACAGAATAGAACAGAGTAGAACCAAATGCAACAGAACACAATACAATAGACAGTAACAGAATGTACTGTAATAGAACCAAATCAAATAGAATTGTACCTTGTGCGGATTCACTACCGGAGCAGATGGGGGCCACGCTCCATAGTGTCTGCTGGAAGGCTGCGTCCACATGTAGACTTCCATTACCATAGGATAGATGCTACATGGATACACACACACACACACACACACACACACACACACACACACACACACACACACACACACACACACACACACACACACACACACACACACACACACACACACACACACACACACACACAGATGGGTGCATTTTCAGAGCATGTTTGTTTTAATAATCAATCAATCCATTGTGTCCCCGCTGTCACGGTGCGGGGCAGAGAATTGTAGGACCCAAGCGCAGACAGTGACGCGGAGACAGAACGATTCAGAGGGGTTTATTAATTAAACAGGGAATAAAGACAAGACTAGGTAACAGACAGAACACTGTAACAACATTAATGAACCAACACAGATTAGAAACAGAGGGGCATATAAATAGACAGGGACTAACTAGGCAGAGGTGAGAACAAAGGACAAATAACACATGATTGGTTGGAACAGAACAAGACACAGGTGAACTACAATTGCAAAGACATACTGGTGAGACAAGACAGGAAGCAACAACTAGGGCAGACAGGAAACACCACGACAACACTGCAAAATAAAGGTACAAGGAGAACAGGGAACAATACAACAGAACGAGTGGCCAAAAGGGTCCAATACCATATAAGGTTAGACAAGGGCTAAATAATAAAGTCACAGTCCACGGTCCGAGGAGCGGACCGTGACACCCGCTAGGATCGATGGAACTAACGTAGTATACTTTAAGTTCCTATTTATCAAGGTTTTAACCCATTAAGACCAGAGATACAATTCTACTTAATGTCTTCTAAATCCTGTCATGTTTCTATATCAGTGGTTCTCAACCTTTTTCATGTCAAGGACCCCAAAAAGTATATGTTTTTGGCCACGGAGCCCCCACCTCAAATTATTTTGTTCCAGGGACCCCCAGAAGCAAAGGTGTAAGTTACAAATGTTCGCTTTAAAAAATATGTATTCGCGCTGTGAGCTTGTATATCTGCTATTTTTTGAATAGCCAAAGAAATCTAAAATGACACAGATATTTTCCCGGTCTTAATGGGTTAAAAGAACAAATACCATGACTTATTAATTATTTTATCGCTTTTTTAACATTAATCTTATCTCAATAACATCTTATTGTTTATTATTTATTTGGGGCACCACTTGAAATATCCTCACGGTTGGGATAGATGCTACAAAGGACAGAGACAGGGGGAAGAGAGGGATGAATCGACTAAAAAGGACGGAAAACAGTAGAGGTAAAGAGAGGGGGTGGGGTGGGGGGTGATAAACATCGCATAGAACAAGGTAGCTGGTTCAATATCAAGACCATTAATCATGTTAGTAGAGAGCTTGGTAGTGGCAACGCTCGGTATGAAGTTGTCGTACTTGGTCAGTAAAAACAAAACGACCAAGAACGACCGTAAGAAAAAAACAATTAAAGACAAACAGTTCAGGCTTCCTTTAAGAAACAAGAGAGAGAGACAGAGATTCATGGCACACACTGGATTTCATTAAGTTGTAAATAGGAAAAGAGTCACGCGTGCGTGCACACACACACACACACACACACGCACACGCACACGCACACGCGCACACACACACACACACACACACACACACACACACACACACACACACACACACACACACACACACACACACACAGTGTGTGTGTGTGTGTGTGTGTGTGTGTGTGTGTGTGTGTGTCGGGCGGAAACCTTGTATGTCCAACTACACTACCTTTCAGGAAATGGAGAAAAAAAAAGAACCTTTGTTCCAGTGGATCCAAGCTGCATTGTGTGCATCGTTATTACCTACCCAATCAGACTCTTCTCACTTTTGTAATGTTATTTTATGCTTTTGCTTTTCTTTTTTGCTTTATTATTAAATTGTTTGTAGCTTTTTCTGTAAAGCACTTGTGCTTTATTCTAGCTCCGTAAAGCACTTTGTGCTGCATTTCATGTCATGAAAGGTGCTAAACAAATAAAGTTTATTATCATTACTTTGCAGTTAGCCAATCAAATGATGGTCTCCATTTTACAAATATCTTCTGAACATGTCATTCTCTCTGTCAGACGGAGCCTTGTGCTAGAAGGAGGTTATGGTAACTATCGCAAAAAAAAAACAGTCTGTCTGACTGTATGTTTATACTGTATGTCTGTCTGTACTATTGTCTGCCTGTCTGTCTCTCTCTCCAGATGGAGATTTGTTATACAGGTCAGAATATTACAACAAATCTTACATCGATTTGTATTACAACAAATCGTGTACGCGCGCACGCACGCACACACACACACACACACACACACACACACACACACACACACACACACACACACACACACACACACACACACACACACACACACACACACACACACACACACACACACACACCGAGTACTGACCAGGTATCGTTCTGAGGAGACACTGACGAGGATGAGATCATCTCCCACTCTGACCTTTTCTCCTTCTGATCGCTGCTTTGATGCTGGGTGAATGGTCCACCAGCATGCCTCGCCTACATGCGCGCACACACACACACACACACACACACACACACACACACACACACACACACACACACACACACACACACTTTGTGATATCAACCAATCACTGGAATGACGAATAGACGAATAAAGTCTTTGAATCTTGAATGCTCTTGTAATTAGAGATGTACCGATACCATTTTTTCCTTCCTGAAAAAGATTCCAATTCCCATGACTTGCGTATCGATCGATGCCGAGTTTCGAGCCAATAACAGTGTGTAATTTAAAGACAATCTAGGACAGTGTGTCTCAAAGTGGGGTCCAGGGTTCATTGAGGGGATTCCGAATGGACCCTCACAGGTCTGTAACTCTGAGAGTGTACATTTGTACACTCTCAGAGTTATGGGGGTGCTTGAAATAAAAAAACACTGATCTTGGAATAAATTAAAAATGTAACTATATACAAAACAGTAGTGCAACATCAACTGAAGCATTCAAAGGACAAAATATGTGGTATGGGAATGGCATAGACTGGCATACTAACCGCTACCGATACCAGCATTTTAGGCAGTATCGGCAGCTTTTCCGATACTGGTATCGGTATCGGAACAACTCTACTTGTAATGCACGGAAGCGAGTCCCACCCAGATATGGCTCATTGTGGTTCACATGATTTAACCTATTTTGTCCACCAGGGGGCCGGCCAATTCAGATGGCGTGCTCGCCGACGTGTGATTCCATCATCGCTCTGCGCGGACACTCGCTCACCTAGCCTGCTGTCGGCGTGCCTGCTTTGTTGTCAAGTGATTTCAAAATAACACAATCATAATTTAGTCCCCTTCAGTTGTTTTGGGATATTTGTGACGGTAAATTTGAACGTACATGACATTTGTCCTCAGCCTTTAAGCCTCCTAAATACTAGGAGTAGTAGGGTTAAAGGGATATTTCACCCAAAAAATATTTTTTTTTCTATCGATTAGTCACCCCATGGAGACTTGAATTCATGGATATATTTAAGGCAATAATTTGATGACCAGTGGACCACCAGGTAGCGGTTCCGCTAGGAGACGCAAAGGAGACTCTTTGTGTCTCATACTGGAACCGCTGCCGGTCATCAAATTATTGGCTTAGGAATGCGTCAAAATATTAAGTGTTATGGTCAGGGACACACAAAGACTTCGTGGAGAGCTATGACCGCCCCAAACAAAACAAAAGTTATATAATACACAGGACGCTGAGTGAACCAAAATGAGAGCTCGATCCTCCCGAGCTCAGCTGCGGTGGGAATCGCTTATAGTGTAAGCGTGTAAGAGAGCGTAAGCCTTACACACTCTTTGAATTCTTGCGCTGTGCACGTTGGGCTTTGTCTGTGAAACTTGGTTACAACACGTAAGAGCACAGAAAGATACACACACCTGTGCACACACATACACACACAACTACAGTACTAGTGAGTGAATAGCAAATAAAATACAGATGTCACTGCAGACTGCCAGGTCAATTACCACCATAGTCGCCTCCTGGATGCATGGACACACAGCACCACAACCGCATACTGACAAGGCCAAATACGGTTTAATAACAGTCACCCTATTAGCCTGCGTTCCCTCTCTGCTTCTGGTTTACTGTTGCTATAGCGCACAGCACTGCGGTGCATTATTCATTCAGCCCTTTTGTTTATACTGTAATTTATATCTCATCTTTATAAAAGCAGGTCAGGTACGAGGGCAGGTGAGGAATATAGTACTTCATGTTGTTGGTTACTTTGGGCTTTGTTTGTATTACTCACAGTCTGTCTTTGTAGACAGAGGACACAGAACAATGAGAGAGAAAGCAGCAGCTGAGGGAGATAAAAAGCAGTCCATAGGGACTCAGAATTCACTAGACAAACACAGTAAAATGCACCCTGGGCGGTGTGGTCTCGAGTGGACAGCTAAAAAGTGGCATTCATCATTAATACGCCTGTGTATGCACACAAATCAAGGCTGTCCGATCTTTACTTAGGAGCAGGGCTACACTAAAATAAGTAAGAATTTGTAAATGAGGCCCAATATGTAAACAATATTAGTCTACTGGCATGCACAAGAACGTTGGCAATGATCAGTGCAGCCGTTTGCGAGATTAGACAGACAGAGTCGTCAAAGTGAGAATCCAATAAGAGAACCACTGTCTGTAGTTGTGCGTACACACTACACTACATAATGTGGACACATGTGTGAATACCTCTGAATGTCACAGCACACATGTCAAGTATGTAATGCCCGAGATTCGAACCTGGGTCCGCTGCGCGGGAAAGGACACTTAAGCCAAACATCTTAACCACTAGCCTAAAGGGGTATCCCCCTTGGCAGGCGGAGATATTCAACTTTTGGTCTTCAGGTAGCTCGAGGCTCTGAGCCACTATGTTATACAAGTACAGTATGACACAATAATAGGCTCTATGCACAGCAGCCACTTCCTTCACAGGTGTTACCAATGATACTAATATCAATGATACGAAACTGTTCCATTTTGTCTAGCACAGTGGTTCTCAGATTTTCAGACATCCGTAAGGGGCCATTTGGAAACCCCTTAAGGAACCAAATTGTAGTCCCACTGGTGTAGCAGTGTTTCCAGTGAGTCAACATGCATAATATCAGCACCCTGACTCTGTTTGACCAGAATGGAACAGAGCCTTCATTAGTATCATTGGTAACACCTGTGAATGTCTTCACAATATGTATGCTGTGCATAGAGCCTATTCAGGCCGGCACTCACACTCACCCAAACCACACGGTCACCCTGCACGCACGTGCACACACACACACACACACACACACACGCACACACACACGCACACGCACACGCACACGCACACGCACACGCACACACACACACAAACACCAAACAAACACCAAACAAACATTCACAAGCAAATGTATAAGTTGTGAACCAAAACTTCAGATATAACAAAGACTTAACCAAAACAAGCATATAAACAGCTACAAGCACATTATTCACAACACAACCACGGAAGCACACTGACAAACCGTTTAGGTCAGTTCCTTTGACCAGCATTTAAAATGGAAGCAATTATGATGTGTGTTCACATCGGGCTGATTATGCACAGACCTACTGAGTGCATAGCAAATGTTTCATTGGACATTGTCACAGATTTGCAGCTATTTCTGTGAATTGGACATGGACAATTGTGTAATGCGTATAGTACCGCCTATTCAAGTAGCCTCAATAGTTGACATCTAAAAATAGCAATCACATGATTAACATTTTATAGGGCTCTGATTGTCATATCCCATACATGTATATGCTGTTGATAATCCAAGGTGGGGATAACTACAGTACTATGTTTGGGCTAGTACAGTAGACAGTACAGTACCACAGCAAGCCACAGAAAAATCTACTAGCACTTAACACATCTAAAACTCCTCAAAACAAGTTCGGAAACGTCATTTCGGTTGATTATTTCTTCCCTTCCCTTCTTCGATCGAAATAGCGTTTCCTAACTTTCTTTTTAGGAGTTTACTAGCACTTAACACATCTACTAGCACTTAACACATCTACTAGCACTTAACACATCTACTAACACTTAACACATCTACTAGCACTTAACACATCTACTAGCACTTAACACATCTACTAGCACTTAACACATCTACTAACACTTAACACATCTACTAGCACTTAATGGAATAAAGCTTTGACAGTAACAAGTAGTGCCAAGCTTATTATTACAGCTATACATAAGACGAGCCATGCAGGATTTCAACTGGTGCTCATGGTATGCTAACGAGGCGAAGCTAAAAAGGTTTGGAGCTTGTTGCAGGTTGGTGGTTACTACTACTAATAAATAAATGCTATGCTTATTAATGCAAATAACTCAATCTTATGCCAATTACTTGTCCTATACTGTTGACTCTGTACCTGCCAGTTCCTCTCCCTCTCCCTCTGGTAGCGCACCAGCACTGGTAATATCTCCACCTTTGCATAGGAAACATAGAAAAAGAGGAAAGCTTCTTCATATAGTCTATATATATTATGTGTGTGTGTGTGCGTGCGTGCGTGCGTGCGTGCGTGCGTGCGTGCGTGCGTGCGTGCGTGCGCGTGTGTATGTATGCGTGTGTATGTGTGTGAGCGTGCGTGCGTGTGTTCTGCTATACTTTATATAACCGTGAATTTCTCTGGCATGATTCTATCCCCTTTGTTGCACAACCTAACCATCTCAAATGTAGTGAAAATGTGGCTTCTATAGGTAACTATAAAACATGTTATTTGACTGCACGCTGGGGGCAGTCCATCCATCAATCCAGCCATCATTTTCAAAAAGGCTGCCAGCCCTTCACAGGCATTTTTCTTTTTTCAGTCTCTCCCCCTTTCAGCTCCACCTTTGCTATTTTCTTTCTGGGAATGGGGCTGGGGGCTGTTTACAACAGCACAGCACTAGTCTTGGGTCGGGGGAAAGTGAAACAAACCAATCACATCTTGATTCTTCTAAAAAAAAACTTTGATTATTAACATTTTGACCCATCACTCTTCGTGACAATTGACACATACATATTCTTTCTGTGACAGTGTGGGTAGTTCTCTGCTATAGGCCAGTGCAACAATAAAAATAAAAAAATGGACAGGCTGCAGGCCATGAGGGAAATGTCCGGAACCTCCAGACGGTCAGACTGGAGGTTCATCAGAGTCATCAATATGACACCAGAGATTCACAAGGAAGCATGTCTGTATTCTAGGAAAGTCATACTGTGTAAAAAGTTCCACAGTATGACTTTAAGTAATGTATGGTATTTTTCTTCATCATGACATGCTTCATGTTTTGAATCATATTGTATTTCTATTTTTGCCCACGTGGTTGAGGAGACTCTAATTACAAGAAGCCTACAATGGAGGCTCTCATATGACAGACGCATACCCTAATTACAAAGAATTGTCTAAAAGTCCTGATGTCACTCCTGCTACCCCTGGATCGCGAAAGTATTTTTTCTATTGAAAATCCCATTGAGAAATCTTAGATCACATTATATAAGAACTGTGCTCCAAAAATACACAAATAAATGTGACTCTGTGTCGTTTATGATATTGATTTGATAACGTCTGTGTTTGGATAAATTAGCACTTTTTCACCATCAGTTGAAGCTTCAACTATATGAGTAAAGTAATGGCTGATTTGTTTATTTTTGGAACACAGTTCTTATATGACGCGATCTAAGAAGACACCATGGTATTTTCAATTTTTTTTTAAACTTTGTGACCCAGGGGAATAGCGGCCTCTAGCGGCAGTGATGTCAGACTTCTCACACAGGTGCTCTATGATGCGTCAATGTTTTCCCCAAATGGCTGCCATGTAGAAGAAGAAGTCCAGGTTAAGTCCCACCTGTAGTGTCTTCCTGCAGTCCCACATCAAAGGCCAGTTTGTCAGTGGAGGAGCGGGAGGTAGACAGACAGCACAGGTACTGCACAGAGGAACACACAATAAACACAATAACCAGGACAAAGTCGATACCAGCTTGTCTACATCAGTGTTTCCCCTACCACTGCAGGACCCATTTGTGGGGTGCAGACCCATCTTTATGGGTCGCGAGTAAATAACACTTTTTGTTTTACCCTTTGTTCCTGCAAAGAATTTTAAATGATTGTTTCAAAAGATTTAAAAAAAGAAATAGAAAACAAAGAGATGTGCTCTGAAAATATTTGAATGGATAATGTAAGATTTAAATGTTTTGGGATATTGGGATAAACACCTTTTTTATGAGAGTATTTTTGCAATACACATTTCTAATTAAAGCCAACAGAGCATCAATTGTCAATTAAAGCTAATGAGCAAGCGTGCGGTTTGCCGTGTCAATTTGTGTACTGTAAGTGAGGAACCAGCCGTCATTCACTCAGCTGAAGCGACTGTCTTAATACTCTGTTGCTGTCGCGCGCCGAAACTAGCCGATGTGTGAGCTTTGTAGATCGGCTATCTTCGGGCGCGACTCGGCCATATATTAATCTGGCCGGAGCATGTGTGCACCTGCACGTGTGACATGTGTACAGTACGTGTGTGTGTGTGTGTGTGTGTGTGCGTGTGTGTGTGTTTGGACTGACCATTCCGCTGTAGGAGTGTCGTAACAAGACGGCATGGCCGTACAGTAAAGTGCGATGGCCCCCTCCCTGGGCAGTCTGAAAAAAGAGAGAGAGAGAGAAAGAGAGAGAGGGAGAGGGAGAGGGAGAGGGAGAATGAGAATGAGAATGAGGAGAGGGGAAACAGAGAGAAACAATGTGACTGACAGTAAAATAATACAAAGAGAGAGAGAAACAGCATCCCGCAGTGCACAGTGAAATCCCCAGTGTTCTTTTTGGAGTTAAATGAACACTGAGCATTTTACTGTGCAACATGCAAGGTTGCAAATGGAGTCATTCAATACTGAGCTGACCACTGCAGAGGACGCATCTTGTACAAATCTTGCTGCACTGCTGAACCCCCAGAATGTGTGTGCATGTGTGCACATGCACGCACATGCATATTAAACATCCTCCACAGTTTTGTTAGCCGATTAAAAAAAACTACAGTCTTTTCGTGCGCCTTGCTCCATGCTAAATGGACGGAGTAATACGATGTGACAGGCAGAATGGGACCTTTACCAGGGTCTAACAAACACACGCTAGCCCACAAAGTCACGGCGATTCATCCACATTAGTCCCATCAATTAACGCTACATCTAGATTTGTTAGCCTGGCTAACAACTGGGACACATCTATCCTGAGCGCTCCTGATCCAAGCGCTTCAATTACATTAACGTTGCGACACCTGTCAGCTCCACAGCCGGACTGCTTAACCAAGGTAAAAACAGGGACTATTCTATTCTATTGGTCCTTAACCACTTAAACCAGTGGTTCTCAAATGTTTTCCTGCCAAGGACCCCCAAATTGATATGTATTTGACCGCAGACGCCCATCTGAAAATGTTTTGTGCCAGGGACCCCAAGAAGATTTGTGTTAAAAAAAAACACAAAGATAATTAAAAATCTTCCAAACAATTTCTAAAAATGTCTCGCAGCGCAGCACAAAATGACACGCTGTGAGCTTGTACTGTATATCTGATATTCATAAGATATATAAAAAGTATTGTGATGCTGTATTAACACATTTTTGAGAACCACTGTCTTAAACCCTACAGTATGTACTTAGTTGACTGGGGTTCTCCTGGGCTCTATACTTGGTCCACCCCTTTTTATTCCCTCTATACCAAATCTCTTCTCAAAAAATAGCTCTACGGGCTCACAACTTCTACTTTCACCAAATGCTCGCACCAGAATAGGGACGCTAGGTTTTATACATGGACCTGCGCACAGTGAGATTTTGTCAGGAAGTCGGGTCGTAGATTAGCGTCTGTGCCCGAATACTGTACATTAACGAGGCCCTATCGCCAGATTCAGTATAGTGGAGGGAGAACATTTCACTCACATTTGCCCGGTGCAAACTGAAAAATAATAATACTTTGGACAGCATGCACATAGAGAGAGAGAGAGAGAAAGATAGAGTGAGGCACAGAGTGTGTGTGTGTGTGTGTGTGTGTGTGTGTGTGTGTGTGTGTGTGTGTGTGTGTGTGTGTGTGTGTGTGTGTGTGTGTGTGTGTGTGTGTGTGAGAGAGAGAGATAGAGGGAGAGAGCGAGACTTGCAGGCACTTCGCGGATGCAATTATTTCATGGAACGCAGTCATTTCTGGCAAAATAATGTCACAATTGATAAGACAACAGACATCAAAACAAAAAACAGAATACTTGTTTACCGGTAGTGGACGGACTAGCATGTTAACCCTTTGCTTCTGCAGTTTAATGTGTTTAACGTGTTCCGAAATACGAATATATTATCCCTATTCTGGGCATGTCTAAATAGCAGAGAGATTTGGTAGTGACGGAAATAAGGAGAGTACCAAGTACAGACCCCTGGGGGACCATCAACTGAAGTATGTAAGGTTTGAGTGGTTAATGTGAACCCCATCCTTTATATTGTGAGGACATGTGGGAAAAAATTACAAAACTCCTAATGCATTCTGTGTCGAGAGCGCGTTGGAAAATCAGAACCACTTGATTCACACACAACCATTCAATCAGGGGGGCGGTAGTCTATTAGAGGAGAGGAGAGGATAGGAGAGGAGAGGAGAGACTTGGTTATTGTTGCTGTCGGGGAGCAGAAACCTTGTATCTCCATATTTATATGTGTATTTATATGTTTTTCCGTAATTCGATGCTCTTCTTAATCACATAAGAGTGTCGTACAAAAGTAGTGAAAATAGCAGATCTACAAGTTCAATTGCGAGGCGTTGTGAGCTTGTAGATCGGCTATTTTCACTTTTTTTTTTTTTTTTACAATAATAAGAAGGAAAGGTTTTGGACATAATACGAGGATTCCGCCCGGCGACAGCAGCATTTACGTAACAGCAGCCACATCCCATCATGGCCCTGTGGCTCTATCCCATCATAGAGAGTCTCATTATTAGACTCAGTGGAGCTCAGCAGACCTGCTCCGTGTCTTCATCTGAGAGACACAGGCCCAATTCTCTCCTCATCCACCACCAGGCTATATACTCCCTTATCTCTCATTATAAACATTGTCACCGAGGTTGACATTGGGAATAAGTGTTTAATACTACCTCGGTTCATAATAATATCTTCTGGGGGCTCAGATATGCTTTCCTTCTCCCAAATACTAAATCCAAATATTTGCCTTTCAGCTGTAAACCTCTCTCTGTCATCTCTGCTCTGTTTTTCACTCACACTTTTCAAACCCCATCCACCAGGAGTGATGATACAGAGAGATGGACATGAGCTGGAAAAATAGCACTTTAAGGATTTTGTTTCACTACTCAGTTACTTAACCACTTTCAACCTGGAGGGGATTTTAAAAAAAAGAATTGAGACGAATTGAGAAATGAGAGAGAGAGGGGGGGGGGGGAGTATAGTGTTTCTATAGCCCGCTCTCTGTGCTAAACAAATGAGATCAAATACATGTAGGTGGAGCGGACAGATGAGTCACATGTTATATATGCAGAACATAGCAGCAGTAATAGTAGTGGAGCATCGGTAAGAAGAGGAGACAGCTCAGTATTTGAGACACCAGAAAGAGAAACAAAGTGGATAGAAAGAGGGGGGGGAGGAAAGAGAGAGAGAGAGAGAGAGGGGGGGGGGGGGGACAGAGAGGGAGAGAGAGGGAGAGAGAGAGAGAGAGAGAGAGAGAGGGGGGAGGGGGGGGAGGGAGAGAGAGAGAGAGAGAGAAAGAGAGAGAGAAAGGGATAAAATAAAATAAAATACACTTACCTTCATCATGAATTTCTGTCGGAGATGCAGAAACATAAATAGAACAATGAATTAATACGAACAGAAATATACAAAATCAATGCAATTAATATCCCATATTATATATGTTTTTTTAAATATTGAAAAAAAAAAACTCCTTATTGGTTACATTTATTTTACAGATGGCTGGATGGAAATATATTGTATGATTTCTTACAGGTTGCTGAACAGTTGCCTTTTAATTGACTTACTACATTTAAAAGACAACACCAGACCACATTATTATTTTGCAGCTTGCAGAAAGGGAACGGAACCCATAAAAATGGGTTAATATACATTAGGGGTGCAACTGTTGATTGAACTAATCAATGTAATGACAATAGCAGATGACAATTTTTAATCAAAAAACCTTTTTTTAAAAAGGGTAAAAAAGTAATTGATAGAATAATCAATAGTTGCAGGCCTAATATACGTTCATGTTATTTTCCCAAGACAATTTAAGAGTAACATGTATTGACTCACAATAGATTATTAACTACTTAGTAAAATCTATAGTGTTTGCACACTCAGATAGAGTGTACAAAATGGAACCCGATGCACCTGTAGGGATCCATTTGGTTCCATTAGTACAGTCTTCGGGGATTGTACCACTGTGTATGCCTGGGACGAGATTGTAAGGAGTAAGGACTGCTGTTACACAGAAAAACACTATTTTTGCAGGCAGTGAGACTTCAAACAGAATAATTTCCATATTCATAGCAAAAAATCCCGAGTGTTAGTTCGGCGTACAAATGTGTCTAGCTTCCGGGTGGGTTTGTATGTTAACCATGCACTACAGCAGTGGTTCTCAAAGTGCGGTCCAGGGACTCTCAGAATTCCTTGAGGTGGGGTCTAAATTCACCATTAGACAGTGGTGTAAAGTATCTAAGTACATTTACTTAAGTACTGTACTTAAGTACAAATTTGAGGTATTTTTACTTTACTGGAGTAGTTCCAGTTTGCAGTACTTTTACTTCTACTCCACAACATTTCAGAGGCAAATATTGTACTTTTACTCCACTACAATTATTTGAAAACTTTAGTTACTAGTTACTTTGCAAATATAAATCATTATATTATAAAACAAACATTAACCACTTTAGCCCTATTTTATACCTATTCACCTGTTTCCTAGGCTGTGTGTTTTCCACTTCCTGTCGGATTTCATTGGATATCATTAGTCATCTGACCAGTTTCATTGGATTTCATTGGATCAAATCGACAGGAAGTGGAACACACACAGGAAGTGAAAAGCCTAGGAAACAGGTGAATAGGCTATTTGAAAATAGCCGATCTACAAGCTCCATCGCGACGCGTTGTGAGCTTGCAGATCGGCTATTTTAAATTTTTAGTACTTTTACTTTTGGTACTATATTTTGATGCCAATACTTTTGTACTTTTACTCAAGTTTCGAATACTGGACTTTTACTTTTAACAGAGTATTTCTGCTCTGTGGTATTGATACTTTTACTTAAGTAAAACATTTGACTACTTTTTCCACCACTGACCTTAGAAGTCTGTAACTCTGACAGCATACAAATGGAACCAAATGAACCCTGACGGGTTAATTTGGTTCCATTTGTGTACTGTCAGAGTTAAGGGGAGACCCTGACATGTAAAAGTTTGAGAACCATTGCACCATATAGGACAACTGTGACTGTGCACAGTCACGTACATTACATTGCATTCAACAGAGAAAAGATGTTTGACTGGGAACACCCAAATTGGGAATATCCACACAAACTGATGAGGACAAATAGAATGCTAACAATAAGAGCGCTGACACACAAACAAACCACAACAAACGACAACACTACAGCTGACTGCATGGAGCCCAACATACTGTTCAATGCACACACAGCATGGACACACAAGCACGCGCGCGCTATTTCTCAAATGATACTATATATATATATACTTGTGGGGACATTTAGGTTCCTCATAAGTATAAGAATACAAGCACACACGCACGCACGAACACACACACGGTCGCACGCACACACGCACGGTCGCACACGCGCACGCGCACGCAGACACACACACACACACACACACACACACACACACACACACACACACACACACACACACACACACACACACACAATTGTAGCTTGCAGGCGAATTGCGTCCATAAAGACACTTCGGTGTAGCACAGCATCACTGCATTAGTGTAGCGCTGCATCATCATTTACACCATGACACTGTGTGTCATTGAATGCACTGGGCTGTATCCGACAAAGAATTTACCAGCCAAGGCACAGCTTGAATTGAGCAATCTATAACAGAGAATGGCATGATTCAAAAGCATTGTAAAGATCTGTATAAAGACAGAAAATACTGTAAGGAGACATGGTACTGATTATGAAGGCAGCAGCGTTGTTAATGTGCTGTGTGTTGAAACCTAGAACCCTGGTGGGGAAGTTGACAGGATTGCATTCAACAAGACTAATAGGACTTCTAAATATAACATATGACTGTGAAGTTGGAGCTGATCCCTTTCCCCAGTCCTTGGAAAGGGTATATTTCTTCTTTGCTGATTTTCAACATAGATCCCTTGGTTCTGATGTGAGGAGATTAATAATACCCTACTGTATGTCATTGTCTCCTGTGTATTTCTCTGCTTAACAAATGCATCGTTTCACATCATCGGGTGTACAGTACATTCTGTGCGCTTGATGACATGAATTGACAGGTTTCACGTCACTGTTTCTCAAAGAAATAACCAAGAAATACACAGAAGACATAGGATCATTATTCTTTTTTTCTCCACACTATAGGCCTATTATTGATCTCCTCACATCAGAAAATTGGGATTTAGGTAGAAAACCGGTGATATTTTCCTTTAATGGAGCCTACAATGAAACCTGTAAGATTTACCACATCAGAAGCTTAAAAAAAACTTTAAACAAAGTAAAAATAAGTGTAAAACAATATTTATTGTGGATTCAAAATAAATACCTCTCATGTTTATCATTTCAATAAGCTCTGCCAAACTATTTTAAAGTGTCAGCCAATGGTTGTTACTGACTACAACAAGTATTCACACCTGCTTTGTCAATTAAGACATATTTGGGATTTATGTGGCAGGATTCCCCTTTTGTCTGGCTTCAGATTATGGACAGAACCATGAACGGTTATCTATGAACCATAATCTGAAGGCCAGTGAAACAAACCTTCTGAATCCCTCGACAACATGCCGAATGTTTCAGGGGTCTTTTTAATGCTCTTTTAGTACATCTTTCGTCCCATTCAAGGGAACTTTCAAAGAAGACTGTATTTTGAAAGAATACAATACTTTCAAAGAAGACTGTATTTTGAAAGAATGCAATACTTGAATCAAAAGCTCTACATGGAATTTAGCTTATTGCTACAGCATGACTCAACAGGCTTAAAAGATATTATCCCATATAATCAGTGCTCCAAAAATTGACAATCTCTACGACAAGCTAACTCATGTGTTGTAAATTTTAGCATATATGGCTGTCCGAAGGCGCAGTGTAGCCACAGAAAACACAAAGACAAAGAGACTTGCGGTGATAATGCCCACGTGATGCTTATGTCAGTATGACTACAATAATAAACATTGAGATGGCGATCATAATGCCAATGACAGACGTGGAGGAGAAAGGAACACCTACCCATGTTTCCACATCTACATGCTGTGTGGAAATGAGAAAGGAGGAGAAATTAAGTTGCCTTAATCGTTCTATGAAGAACAAAATAACAAGCAAACAAACAAAAAACTAAACAAAAATAACACCTATTCCATTAGATAGAACTAGAACTGTAAAATGAAAAGAGGAAACTGATAAAGTCATGCTTTATTGGAAGGAAGGAAAGAGGTTATGTTGTGTGTTGTTGTTTTTTAGCTTTCATCTATTGACTAGAGACTAGACAAAGACCAAAAATAGTATTCAAAATTGCCTATCAATGGAAATTGCACCGACACCAATGGCTAATTGGCTATTTTGTATTACTGGAATATATTTATTTATTGGAATATATTTATAAGCAGTGAAGAAACCTACAGTTCAAAATGTCACTGTACGCTGCCGTTTTCTCCATTGCTAATATGGTCAAATAAGAGTCTGACCCAAAATCTGCCCAAATCAGCATACAGATTAATTTATACTCCATCGCATGATGGAGTGGCGCCGAAAACAGCAGATCACCAAGCGTCGTAAAGCAATGCATTGTGAGCTTGATGATCGGCTATTTGCGTCGAGCGGCAGCATCATACGACAAAACATAAATCAGCATAACGCAGACTTCACACACTGCTAAAGGATGTCAGGCTCATTCAATGTTCTCAGACTAACAAACGTTAATTATTTGACTCTTCTGGGCAGGTGGAAAGGATAGTGAGGGAGGGTGGTTCTCACACACAAGGACAAGCAGCCATAGGAATAGAACTGATATGATATAGCTCCAAAACTGGGAACAGTTAATTTTATTTGCACAAAAACTGACCAGCTCTTGCTATGATGCTACATTTTACCGATATAATATACACTGTCATCTAAAGTGTGCCGTGCTTTCATTGCCCCTCATTAAAGGACGACTTCACCCATTTTCAACCCATCTTCATATACTGTCACTGGTCCTCACTAATGCTCATGATAATATGGTACATGTTTTGTCTACTCAGTCTGTGTCTCAGAGGAGGTCTGTGGACAGTTCAGAAACCCACCTACCAGTGATATCATCGATAAGCTAATGCAAGGTTTTCTATTCCTGGAAATTTGGCATGCTATAATGGAAGCCATTGTTCTCACGTTAATAAAACATAAAATAAAAAATCTTGTTTGAAAATAAAAACCTGCCCAACAATGATGTCACTGGTAGGCGGGTTGTTGAACTGTCCACAGCCCCACCTCTGAGACAAAAAACGAGAAGATTTTTTTTTACCATACTATCATCAGCATGAGTGAGGACCAATTATATGAAGATGAAATGGGTGAAGTCGTCCTTTAACGACCAGAGTAGCAACCAACACACCTAAAATAATCAAATATGATGTTTGTAATTACTTCTCCTCCAATTTGTGCTGCCCAGGTCTGTCTGTAAAATGTTATCACGCTAAGCTGATGCTGATAACTCCATTCCTATGACTCTGAAGCCTTGCAGACCCTTGGCTGGATGAACACAGATGCATGTATTGCAATACATGATCTGAACAGTGTGTATGATCAGTAAAAAATAAAACAATACATTAAAAAATATAATGTTAATAATAATAAATAATATTTGTAATAATAACAATAATAATAATGATAATAATAATAATAAAGTGGCCTTCCTGTGAAAAAAGCTGCACAAATCACAAATTGGTATTTTGTGGTGAAGCTGCTCTATCTAGGCTGGCTGCTTGTGTGCATGTCCTAGTGTGGTGATGGTCTACACCTCATTTGGCCAAATGGAAATAGTGATCTTCTTATAAATTCCCAAACCTATAACAACAAAAGTGCTTCTCAAGAACATTATTGGTGTAACTAAAAATGTTTGTGTGTGTGGGGGCGGGGGGGTTACTGCAGTATGACCCAACTTTCAATCTCTTATCAAGTTCTCTTCAAAGGTGGTTCTGTTTCGTGAGGTCATACACATAGTGACATGAGCTGGGGTTCGTCTACTTTAGAGGGAAGATACATACATATGTACATACGAATTGGCCTATGGCATCGCCAATGAAAAACTAAATGCAATACTGATACTGTAATAATAAAATCACAGGACATGCTATTTCTTCTCAGAGGGAAAGGTGTCTCGGTCAGACTATCATGTAAAATATTGTAGTACAACTGCCTCAGTATAGATTGTAGCATGCATGGTACATTTCCCCTATACAAATACTCTTAATTAGAACTATTCATACTTATGTATACAATGACAATTTTAAATTAAGGGGGGAAAAAAAATAGTAAAGAATTGTTATACATTTTTAAATTAGACGAAATGCTAGTTCAGATGAGCTGGCATTCAATTCAAAACCCTTATTTTGTGACCTAGAATATTGGCAACACTGGTTAACAGCTGTTATTGCATTGATGTAAGTCTGAAAAGAAGAAAAACAAAACTGTTTTAAAGGCAGTAATATATAATCATTTCTATAATAATATGAAATACTCCATACTGTAGCTTAAAGCCAGTCTCTTGCACTATAGCCATCGTCCCTCTGTGCGTGCATGCATCCGTGCGTGCGTGCGTGTGTGTGGCAACAAACAGGCTGCTCTGTAATTTCTCTCAAGTGTCTGGCAGTCATGTAATGGCTGGATGATGATTTAATAAATACATTCAGTCCAGTGCACATGCCGTCCAGCAGATCTGTCACAGTCTGTCCAGTCCAAATGACGCACCACCTGCTGCCAGATATACAGTATATGTACTGTATGTCTCTCTCTCTCTCTCTCTCCCTCTCCCTCTCCCTCTCCCTCTCTCTCTCTCTCTCTCTCTCTCTCTCACACACTCTCTCACACACACACACACACACACACACACACACACACACACACACACACACACACACACACACACACACACACACACACACACACACACACACACACACACACACACACACACACAGTATAATCTTGGCCGGTTATTGCACTGACAATGCGTCTCTTCCTTGTGACACGTCAGTGTGCTCAGGCCAGCATTGGCTGGGTTACAGTATGGGTGAAATACAATAGGCTCTCTCCCTCTCTCTTTCTTGCCAACATATACCTGAGCTCTAGAAAACCTCTTTCGATGACGTTCACATACTGCAGTACTCTCACAGTTGTTAATGTAACAGAGAATAATGTATTACTGTGGAATGCTAATATGGATTTAGTCAGCGTCCCCTTTGGGAAGATTCTACTGCATTCTCCTGATGATATGATAAACCTTAATACCTTGTAACTCATATATACCTTTTAATATATCGGGTGAAATCAAACAGAAATGCTTGATTTTCACTTCAACAAGGACGCATTTTCAGCTGAAAACTACAAAAAAGTATTGATAATCCTATCAAGTTTCAAGTTTATCACATCACAAGTTTACTCCAGGTGTCAAAGGGTTATTTTTAAAAGCTTTCCCTGAATTGCAGTTGCATTAGATATGCATAACGTCTAAAGGTATATAATTCATAGGTACATACAAGGCCAAAGAATGACACTGCGATACTAAGGTGATAACATACAGTACCCTGTTGTCTATTTGAAATATAGAAATATCAATTGTACATAAAGTGTGAAAGTGTTAAGCAGTCTATATCTTTAATATAATATATTTTTTAGGGTATAGAATTTGCCTCTGTACTGGGAAATGAGTGCACTGCACACAAAAGGTTATGGTGACAAGACAGACACACATACAGTACAGAGCAGGGGGGGGGGTTGTTTTGCTTGTCTCTTCATTAGAAGATTGACACGGACACATTATTGATGATTTACAAATGTCAGAGCAAACCGAGACCGTATAGGAGAGGAGACCACTACCACCAAAGAATACAAGGTGCTCCAGTCCAGAGAAGGGAGGGGACGTTAAACAAATGGAAGGGCTGGTTTCCAAATGTGGGACATACACCTGGGGGCTCTGATGTGCTTTGCAAACGCCTTCAGAAGGGGATAAAGGGCTGTATTGATAACCTGCCGGCCTGTGGTCAACTTAAGTCTTGGACTCAGAGCTATGGGTCCAAGTCATCACAAACATTCAAGATAGATACCACCCTGTCATAACAGAGGCTATCTCTCTTGTGGTGATGACTAATTTATCCTGTTTGCATTGATTAACTTGCTGCACAACAGGTGTGTAGTCACACCTATCTCTGAGTCCAGTTTCACTCAGGCCAGGTGTGACTAATTAGATAATCCATCCCCTTCCCACAGTCTTCTTGCTGAACTGAGAAGGAAGCAGGACATGAATTCACATCTTAAGCACACAACAATTTTCTGAGGATTGCATTGCTTTGTAAAGGTAAGGTGCAATGGACCAATCGGTTTAATGCTGGAGGCAGAAATTGTGCCAGAAATAAAAGGGTTTGGTGCTAGTTTGTTTGTGATAACCCTGTGTTTGAGAATGCATAGCTGTTTGATACCACTGATTTGCATTGTTTGAGTTCTTCACTTTGACCTCATCCATTATTTTATTTAAATTATAACTTGAGATAATTTTTGGAAAGACTTGTCGTGAGATGCACCATGCATAAAATAAATTACCCTGCAGGACATAAGCATGACTGTAGACAGTGTGGACACACTTAGTGCAAGGAAGAGGGGTCAGTTGAAGTTAGCATGGCTTGATACGGTTTGGTTGTGGTATTTGGGGGGGGGTCAGTCTGGAGTTAAACTGGTGTGTGTGTGTGTGTGTGTGTGTGTGTGTGTGTGTGGGGGGGGGGGTAAGTCTGGAGTTAAAACTGGATGAGGTGTGGAAAATTCCTTCCACACTGTGTGAGGGAGGGGGGGGGGGGATTTAAAACTGGATGAGGAGTGGAAAATGCCATCCACACTGTGTGGCCATTGTTTTTGTAGCAGCATCAAAGTTTCTGTCAGTTTTGTCATGTAAAGCTTTTATTCTTGCACACAACTTTACATCCTTCTCTCTCACCCTCCCTCCCAGATGTCCTCCTCCAAAACGCTGTTGAAGGAGCAGCTCTGCTGTGCCGTGTGTCTGGATGTCTTCACCAAACCTGTGACCATCCCATGTGGCCACACCTTCTGCCAGGCGTGCATCACTCACTGCTGGGCAAGAGGCAAGAACTTCAGATGCCCATTGTGTACACAGGGCTATAGGAGCCAGCCTACGCTGAAGGTGAACACAGTCCTTGCTGAAATGGTTGACCAGTTGAAGGGGAAACCAGGCCTGGCGTCTGACAGAAAGGAAGTGGTTAAAGCAGGGGAGGTGCCATGTGATGTGTGTGTTGGAAGCAAAAGGAAGGCTGTCTGCTCCTGCCTTGTGTGTCTGGTTTCATACTGCAAGGCTCACCTGGGGCCTCATGAAAGGGTCGCCTCTCTCAAGAAACACACTCTTATACTCCCTGTGAAGAACCCTGAGGACAGAGTGTGTCAGAAACACGGCAAGGTTCTGCGGCTGTTCTGCAAGAAAGACTGCGTGTGCATCTGTGAGTTATGTGCCGAACTGGACCACAAAGGACATGATACGGTGTCCACTGAAATGGAGGGGCTTGTGAGGAAGGCTGTGGCCAAGCAAGTGAGTGCAAGGGTCCAGGGGATGATCCAGGATCGGAAAAAGAAGCTCATGGGTGTGAGATGCAGGGAAGCACGCGAGAAGATGAAGGTGAAAGCGAGAATGGAACGCCACCGTGAAGTGTTTTCCACTCTGAGGACGGTCGTGGAGAGAACCCAATCGGAGATGAATGAGTCGTTTGAGCTCTGGCATAAGGCAGCTGAGCACGAAGCCATGGGGCAGAAAAACGATCTAGAAAAGCACATTGCAGAACTTGAGAAGAAAAGTCAAGATCTTGAGTGTTTCTTAAGTTCCAGTGATCATTTCCATCTCATCCGGAATTCATCAGCCATTTGCACCCTCCCAAACCCCTGGTGGATTAGGCCTGCGTTTGACAAAGGCTGGAACGCAGACATGACGGAAAACCGCCTCAGGACCATCACAAAGATGGAGAAAGATTTGGGTAAAGAAATTGTAGAGTTGAGGGAGGCTGAGTTCACATGAAACACGTTCTTCAAAGTAAAATATGGAAATATGGAAGTGTAGTATTAGAAGAGGATTTTGTTTGTAAGCTCAGTAGTGTCTAGTTCGTAGTTGAACATGTGTGCCTTGTGCTACAATTGAAATTCAACTACTTACAGTATGCAGTTAATAGAATATATTTTGTTTTGTGTTTCATGCACCCAAAAAAAATCTTGTTTGTAAGGTGAAATATACATAAACACGTTTCGTATCAAAACCTTTGAAATCTCATAACTTAGTCAAATGTATTTGTATGTGTGTCGGATCAAAGAGTGAATTGGTATCTGATGGTGTGACTGAGCGTGAGGAGAGATCATGGTACAATGGCAAGGGTGGCTAACTTTTATCAAATATGGGAGGGGGGCCAAAGTTTTAGGTTGGATGTATGCCCCCTCATTTAAAGTCTCAAACCAATGTCCAACTGTAGGTTTCAATAATATACATACTGTTGAAACTCACAACGTACTATAGGGCCAACAATAATTGCTTGTACAAATCTTGAGTATAGTTCAACCAATATGAGTCATTATGTAAAACAGTCAAGGCTTAAAAATATGTGAAGCCTTTTGGAATAGTCTTTTTTTTTTGTTGTATTTCAGTCAAATCGAGAAAATATTTGGATGAAGAGATGATTTAAAATGGTTGTGGGATATGCAAAACTGGCTAATCCAAGGGTTCACCACCTACTTTCAAGTACTGTATGGTTAGAAGTCTTAAATTAAGTAGTCTAGGGGCCGGTAGTGTTGGCAGACTGTCCTTCGTCTTACCAGGCCCTAAGTGTGGGACCCTGAGATTCCATTATGAAACTTAACACACAAGTTGTAACAACGCATCAGAAGCAAACATTACTAGATGGTGTAGTTTTGTGATTTTGTGTCCCCTGCTTCCATTCTTGGCTAGATATAGCTTGGCAAATCTCAATGGCACATACTGGTAAAATAAAAGGCTGTCTAAAATTGTTTAGCAATTTAGGTTGATCTTTAAGCTTTAGGAAGGTAAGACAAAACAAATGATTTGTAATACAGACAGCCACCATAAAACTAACCATTTTTAAATGAACCATAATACTAAAAACTGTTTTGTACCACAAACGATACCTCCTGTGATAAGATGTGAACAGTCCTAACAAAAGGCATTGTAATATTAAATAATATGCCTATATTTAGCAAATGTAACCAAAAGTGTCCATTCGGTTAAATGTGTGCGCTCAACTCTAACTCTCTCTCTTGAGTGTGATGCAGTGCTAGCGTACGCTCCCCCAGGCTAAAGCACTCTGTTAGTCCTATACTATACACAGCATGGCTATAAAGACTAGCTGCTGTATTGCAAAGTCCCCTACACATCATGCACAGAGGCAAATAAGGAACACACTGCTATATTCATAAGAATATTCATCCTCTGTTTCCAGTCAAACGCTGGCCTTAACAGGAGGCAAGGCTGGCACACAACACGATCCTGTGTTGAAGTGTATATTTAACTTGGAGGGGCAAATTCACACACCATGAATGATGCATCACTTCACTTGCAGCAGCCCAGCCGCCATCTCCCCCAAAATCTCCCTCTAATTTTATTAGAGCCAATGGACTCAACCATCAGCAATTGAATGGTCTTTTGTCCGAAAATAATATTTCACAGCCTACGGGACAAGTCTTCTGGTTGAGCAGAGGGGCTGTGCCCAAACATTTCTTTCAATCAGACTACATCAGGAAACACGTTCTGCTGACTTTTGCCTGCCTGAACACCTAACCCTTATTACATACTGCCACTTACTGGTGAATATAGGTACACATGTTGCACACGTGGTTCCTTCCCCAAAGGACACAGATTTAAAATAGTGGAAGATACGATTACTTACTACCAGGTGTGCCTGGTTTCAAAAGGCTACCTTGAACTTTGTGTTCAAGGTTGTGTGTGTGTGTGTGTGTGTGTGTGTGTGTGTGTGTGTGTGTGTGTGTGTGTGTGTGTGTGTGTGTGTGTGTGTGTGTGTGTGTGTGTGTGTGTGTGTGTGTGTGTGTGTGTGTGTGTGTGAGAGAGAGAGAGAGAGGTAGAGAGAGATTGGGTGTATTTGAATGCATGTCCTATGTCTCCTCAAATACAGGAAACCTGCATTAGAAGATACTGCAATGAGTCCATGGTCCATATCTTGTACATACTATACTGTGCAATGGTTATTTCAAAGGTAGATGATAGGGGCCAGATATGAGAGTGTGCATACATGTGTAGGCCTATGTGTGTGCGTGTGTTTATCCTCACCCCTTCGGCCTTCTCCTCAGTGTTTGCCAGCATCTCTTGTAGAGCCCGGACTGACAGGGATTGCTCCAGCACAAAGGTGCAGATGGACAGGTCTGGAGGCACATTCTGAAACACACAAACACACACAAATAAAATAGTATGACTGACAGGGACCAGCGCAAAGGATGGACGGGTCTGGAGGCACACTCTGAAACGCAAACACACAAAAACAAAACAATAGCAAAAATGTATTGGATATACCGCTAACAACTTTCACCACAAAATGTTTTGTTCATTTTGAAAATAGAAGATTTACAAGCTCACATGCATCGTGATGCAACATGTTGTGAGCACGTAGATGAGCTGTTTTTCAATAGCCAAAGCATAAAATAGCTGATCTAAAAGCTCACAATGTGTAGCGATCTGCTATTTTAGCTATTTCTGAAAACGTTCAAATAATCTTGCCTACAATGACATACTCAAAATAGGAACGCCAGGTTTAAAGTGTTTGTTTACGTTTTTTTCTTTTTAAATGTCCGCCGCCATACCTTGGAGTTGGAGGTGGATTCCAGAAAGCAGAGTCTGTTCCCAAAGCCTTCGGCAGCCAAGCACAGTTTCTGTTGCTCCTTCTGGACGGTGGCCGAACACTGCAGGACCACTTCATCTTCCTGTAGATGACAGAAACATAACAATGTCCATCAGTCCATCAGAACACACAGTAATGAATGCCTCTGGTGAGCTGTATGCACGCAATGCATTCTCACTCCCAACATCACTGACACCTGGTCAAGACCCCCTTGCGTACCCGGTCAACGCACTGGATACCCCTTTAACACATGGAATAAACAGTGGTGGAAAAAGTACTACATTTTTTTACTTAAGTAAAAGTATCAATACTGCAATGTAGAAACACTCTGTTATAAGTCCGGAATTCAAAATTTACTTGAGTAAAAGTACAAAAGTATTGGTATCAAAATGTACTTAAAGTACCAAAAGTATGAAGTATTCATTATGCAGAATTTCCCATTTGACAAGTTTCCAAATGTACAAAATGTATAGAAATATTTTGAAAATAGCCGATCTACAAGCTCAAACTTGTGAGCTTACTATTCTCTACCAAAGGGCAGAGAAGAGTAAATAATGATCCATCTTCGTTAATAATAGGCCCGCATCGTACGTGAAAGGTGTTTTTAACTGCAACGTTGATGAGCCTGCACAAATCTTAATTGTATCAACGTTGAAAAAAATAAGCAAAAAAAAGTGGTCCATGAGTCAGAAAAAAATATAAAAAGAGGAAACTTTATCAGCGCTCAGTGCT
>NC_139951.1:16282423-16284923 GCF_963454915.1 Gymnoscopelus microlampas
CTAATAATCTTTATTTTCTCACACATTTAGTCCTGTAGGCGGTCGCTCATGTGCAAACAGGTTTTCATTTACCCACCGAGGCGATATAGTACTCACTACTGCCCGGACTCGCACGGCGCACAGAACAAACACTCAGCCACAGAAGTAGCTCTGCATAGTAAACACACTACCTCTCTTCTTACTGTTACTAGGGTTACATGCGAGACACGTGTGTGCGCGAGCTTGTATGGACGTTTTTATTGAAGGCCGAGGAAGCCGTGAGACATAAAACGTAGGAGGAATTTGCCATTAAAATCTACGACAGTGCGGTGTTACATCGCATTTGGTTACCTATCGAATTCTGTTTATGTCAGTGGAACCACCGTCTGGGCTACACTGTAAAATCCTTAGTCTTATTTAACTCGAAGGCAAAGCCATTACACTTTTAGCCATCACAATTTAACTCTGAATGTGGACCCTTATACCAGCAACAGAAAACAAACATTTAGCTGGGGGTTCCCTGGAACCACCTCAACGACACCTCATTTGGCGAAACAATGGTTTAACTGCTAGTGCTAAGTACAGTATGTACTGTATGGATCTGTTATATATCAAAAATGTTGATACGTCTGATCCCAGTCATGCCCAAATATGTAGTTCCACAGTTAGTTAGTTACCGTGAGACATCCAGGGAGGATACAGAGACACACCCAGTGTCCTGTACATGCTAGACTTGAGTCCTTGTCTGAAGATGTATTGTAAGCTAGCAGTTATTCAGTATGGTCTGGAGCAGTCAGAACTCCCACACAACATCAGGTGGGAACTGGCAGCCATGACAGCAATAGAATAAACTAGAGAATGTGCTCCTCGGAGCACAGGTCTCCGCCAGGTCAGGTAGGTTATTGTGGGCCAGCAATGTTCGGAATTCGCCAATCAGGATGGAATAGGAAAAAAAAATGTTTTGCAAAAATCGGCATCCTGGTGGCAATATAATAGGGCAATGTGAAAATGTGTGCAAATTTCACGGAAGTCGCACGCCGTGTTCATGATGTGAGGCATTTTGTTCAGAACTGACCACTCCTGCAAACTTTGGAAGCCAATCTTAGTCAATCAGGATGGAATATAAAAAATCGACAGACCCGTTTGGTTTATTGACTAGAGATACTGTGTACGATTTGTGTGATGTTTGGGCAAAAGCTGTAGGAGTAATATAAAAAAATAGTTTAAAAAAAATCGTCCTCCTGGTGGCGCTATAACAGGCCCATGTGAAACATTTGGGCCAGAGGTTCTGCTCTGACATCCAGGGAGAGTGTGTGCACAGTTTCACGTCCATTGGGCCAACGGTGCCGGAGAATAGCTGCTCACAGACGGAGGGACACATGGACAGACGGACGGACGGACGGACAGGGTGCAAAACTTGGTCTTGGCCACGCCTTCGGCCTGGCAGGGACAATACAAATGTTTTGCCAACGACAACTATGTTGTCTATTGTGAATTATAAATTCAGAATGTTACCCCGTCCATCCAGACAATAGGATCAGATCAGATCCTATTGATCTAACCATCAATTAGTTTAGTTGGAACAGGCTCATTTACTGTACCCATGTTGCTCTATTTTGCTTCTTTATTAATTTGGGGTCCAAGGTATGCTTTTTTTATTTTATTTTAGGTGAGAAACTTGTATAAGCCCTACAGTATATGGGTTTCCTTTCTCACCTGCACTTATTTCTGTCTTTTTGTTTTTATTGGGCGAAAAAAATTAACAAAAACAAACAAAACAAAACATACTGTAGATCTATGCAAATGACAGTGTGGCCTCATCCGCACTAAAGCACAGCCTCTGTCCTAGGGTTGGATCCGAAATCGGTTCCATCACATTTGGAGCCGTTTACGAAACCGGTTTATCAAACACTGTCAGAGCTGGTATGTGGACTTAAGGTCTGCTATACAATTACAATACCGGTGGTTCTCAAACTTTAAAATGTTATAACTCTCAGAATCTTTAAAGGGAACCGGAATCGTTAAAATCCTCAAGGATCCCAACCCTACTCTGTCCTAAACTATTTTCTGTGTGAGCTGTCAGCCACATGTCAATGCAGTGCTGTATGTATATGCCTTGACCCTGGTACTGCAGTTAATTACGTGTGCTCTGACAGTATAATCCTGGGTTCACAGAGGCTCTGCGTATCATAGGAGAGTCCAGAAAAGCACACTTTTCTGCTAGTTCATAGTAGGGCTGGGACTCGATTAAAAAAAATAATCTAATTAATTAGAGGCTTTGTAATTAATTAATCTAAATTAATCGCATGTTTAATCGCATATCAATATTTGACCTGAGAAGCAATTTATTTTCAGTTAAAACAGATTTTGGTATATGAGTGAATCAATGAGTGAATACATAAGTTTAAGCAACAAAAAATAGTTCTGCACACAACCGTGTTTTTATCCACGCTTCGATCAGAGAGTTTTTTAAATCTAAATTTCCCATCCCCTGGGCCAAGCAAAGCAGTCTGATCGGCTT
>NC_139951.1:16289923-16292423 GCF_963454915.1 Gymnoscopelus microlampas
ATGTAGCCTAGTGTAGAATGGTAGTAGAAACAAACAAGGCCAACGTGTCACGGAATTGCCAACTTTAGAGATATGAGACTTGGCTGTGGTTTATCGGGGCTGATATTAGAGGAAAGAGATGTTGTCTCAAATCAATTACGACAGAAAACCCTACGGAGCTCTAACGTGCAATGTCCATACACACTACTGTACATCATTGAGTTAAGTCAAAAATGAAAAGTAGAAAAACAGCTAATCAGATATTTATGTGCCACTGCCTGCATGCTTTAACCCTTTAAGACCTGAGGCCAATTCTACAAATGCCTTCTAAATCAGTAGATCTCAAACTTTTTCGTAATTCAAAAAAACACTTTCAAGATTTTTCCAAAATGTTCAAAAATAGCAGATGTACAAGCTCGCTTGCTAAAATCTTAAATGACACAGATGCTTTCCCGATTTTAATGGGTTAAATCGTCACCAATTTAGCAGTTTCGTCCCATGAAGGAACACTATGGGAGGAAGAAGGAAAGAGGATTTTCAGAAAGAGGATTTCAGATCGGCACTATAGTGTGTTAACGTACGGTAACTTCAACGTTCTCTGGTGCTTGGCCTGAAAAATGATTATTTAGCTTAGCTGCGGTGTCATTGATTCATATATTGTTTGGTCCGCCACCGTGGTTTGACTGTACAGCAGGTTCAGTGGAGCGGGACAATGTCATCATCCTCCAGCACAGAACGCAGCCACTTGGATCAGTCCTTTGTGCCAGTGGCCATCAGGCTCCACTACCAAGCCTGACCCCCATATGTTCTGTTCTGTTGTTGGATTAACCCATTGAAACCGGGAACGTGTAGCACACTTAAACCATTATTTCATACTTTGGCTATTCAAAAATAGCAGATATACAAGCTCATAGGCGCGAGTGCCGCAGTATGAGCTTGTAGATCTGCTATTTTAGAAAAATCGTGAAAATGTGTGCAAAACTTGTGCAAATTTGTGATTTTTTTTTGCTAATCTTTGAATTTATATTATATTATATATAGGGCGGCAGTGGCTCAGGGGTAGAGTGGCCGGATGGGGAACCGTGAGGTTCCCAGTTCGATCCCAGGCTCCCCCAGAGTTAGTGTCGAAGTGTCCTTGAGCAAGATGCTGAACCCCTAATTGCTCCCAATGAGCAGGTTGGTGCCTTGCATGGTTTCCTCCTCCATCGGTGTATGAATGTGTGTGTGAATGGGTGAATGCAATGCACAATCTATGTAAAGCGCTTTGGATAAAAGCGCTATATAAATGCACCATTTACCATTTTATATATATTTGAAAGCAAACATTTTTAACTCAAATCTTTGCTTCTGGGAAGGTCCCTGGAAAAAAAATAATCAGATAGGGGTCGGCGGCCAAATACATTTAATTTTGGAGGTCCTTGACATGAAAAGGCTTGAGAACCACTGATATAGTAACATAAGTTTGTCAGAAAACTGTTAGGATTTCAGGCCTTAATGTGTTAATGACTCCTGCTTGACTCTTGGCACAGTGGCACATTCACCCACAGACTATAACTGACATGTACACCACAGAACCATGACAGAGGGCCTGTTCAGGATAACCGTTGTAACCGTTTAATTATTGATACTGTATAAACTGTGTACTTGTCATATTCACTGTTGATAGACTGTGTATATATTATGCAGCTACCCACTGTTGTAGGCCAGCTGACACTATCAGTCTCATATCCACTGTTGATAGCCTGTACACACACCTAAATCCATTCATAGGCGGTAGATGCATATCCATGCATCACTGGTGATACTGTAGATTGCACGTTATACTTTTATACTGTACTTATATACTTATGTCGATATTTAAAGGGATAGTTCACCCCCCAAAATGACTTTTTTCGATTAGTCGCCCCATGGAGACTTGAATTAATGGATATTTTTTAGTTTTTGTCGCATTCCTAAGCCAATCATTTGATGACCGGTAGAGTCTCCTGTGTGTCTCCTACCGGAACCGCTGCCTTTAATGATAGAATGCATTCTATCATTATACAATAATATAAAATAAAATAGACGATCTGCACAATCTGATCTGATTTTATTTTATATTATTGTATTTTTTTTATCGGCTCTTACAATCTATCTATGTAGCTTGGTCATATGTACAACATTTTAATGGTAATGCCCCTGACTACCTTAGGAGTAATGCTAAGTTGATTGTACATCAGTATGAAACTAGGGCGAACCAAACGGTATAATGAGATACCAAGAGTCAAAGGTTGTGGCAAGAGTTCTTTTCTATACGAGGGTATTTCTCTTTGGAATAAGCTGCCTCTGTGTGTCAGGCAGCCTCGATCTAAACTGTCCTACAAAAACAGTGTGAAAACACTGTTATGGAAAAAGCTACTTTCTAGCGATGCACTTTCATTTGCGTTTTTACGGTTTGATATTTGTTAGGGATTTTAGGCAGCTTTCTGAGGTTTTGTATTTTGGTTCATGTGACGTGCGATGTAATTCATTGGTGCTATAT
>NC_139951.1:16297423-16304923 GCF_963454915.1 Gymnoscopelus microlampas
AATTTAATTGCATAGATTAACTGAATAATCAAGCAAATAATCTACAGATTAATTGATTATGAAAATAATGATCAGTTGCGGCCCTAAAGGTGTTCGTTTTCATGATGAAATGGGCATGTAGAGTACGTTCAGAGGGCAGGTCAACTATGTTCAACACAAACAGACCTGGCATCCCAATCCCAATATATTTTTCTAACCTGGCATCCCTATTTTCTAGGACATGTTATCATAAAATATTCAAAACATTTCAAAGCTAGCAGAAATAGCAGAATTACACTATCAACCGTGCTTATAGAATAGCTATTTGTGCTATTCGTCGTACGAGCTTAAGTGGAAAACACTGAGGATTTTGTGGTCAGTCAATCTGGCTGCATGCTCTCAGGACATTGGACCACATTAATAGATGAAAAAGCTACATCAGCGTCTGCATCTGAATGACCTTAACCTATTTACACACTCACTCACGCACGCACTCACTAACACAGTCACGCACGCACGCACGCACGCACGCACGCACGCACGCACGCACGCACGCACGCACGCACGCACGAGAGAAGGTAGGCAAATGCGGGAAAGAGGGGAGAGAGAAAGTGTGACAGAAAAGGGTTCTTGCAGGTCCATTTTGAAACCCTCAGGGTTAAAGTAACACTTTATTTTTACAGTGTGTAATAACAGGCTCTGACTCATGTGACCTCTGACCGTCACCCCATCCCATCCCATTCCACTGCTCTATTTCATCTCTCACTCTCTCTCTCTCTCTCTCTCTCTCTCTCTCTAAAGGTCATTGTCCATACACACCCTGTATCACTCTGCAAATAACTAGCACTGCATGCTGCGTAGCTCTGTGTGTGTGTGTGTGTGTGTGTGTGTGTGTGTGTGTGTGTGTGTGTGTGTGTGTGTGTGTGTGTGCATGTGCGTGCGTGTTTTACAGAACTCTGTATGTGTGATTTCAAATGCTTTCTTATAAAGATACAATGGACACTAGCACACGCGCGTGTGTGTACACACACACACACACACACACACACACACACACACACACACACACACACACACACACACACACACACACACACACACACACACACACACACACACACACACAGAGAACCACATGACCACGAAATAACATGACACAGGCAGAGAAAGAAGCATGTGGCCTCTCATGGTCATGAAAACACATGCATGCACACATTTGCCCAGGCTATTCATCACATCCACTACCATAGTTAGCTACAGGGTAAATAAGCAAACAGCTGTTATTGTTGTTGCAGCAGGCAGAATTTGTTTGAGTTTGTTATACTTTATGTAACATATCTGCAAGTCATGGAACCAAGGAGTAGAGAAGAGAGAGAGAGAGAGAGAGAGAGAGAGAGAGAGAGAGAGAGAGAGAGAGAGAGAGAGAGAGAGAGAGAGAGAGAGAGAGAGAGAGATAGAGAGATTAGGTCAAAGGAAAAAAGAAAAAGAGAAATCAAGTGAGGTCAAATACAGTAGGACAAATAACCGACTTGATCTTGCTCATGTAGGTTAATAGATAACTCGAGAAGCAGGTTTTATATATTGTTTTAAATGTCTTATATATATCAACAAATCAACACAGGAACATTTTGTATGGATTTGTCATAATCGGTAGCGTACAAAAATAACTGATGCCACGGGTTGTGAGCTTAATAATAATCTTGATACTGATTTGAAGTCATATTGCCCAGCCCTAGGCTACTGGGTTAGCAGCGACAGGGACCCTACAGTACATGTGTGTTGGGAATTGGCATAACACCTGAATATGGGGAGAAAAATCAGAGAGGGTGATAATCTTGTGTTGTTTGGTCAGCTGCCATACTACATAACTCCTAGGGGCTGATATGGCAGCTGGCCAATCGACACAAGCTAAAGCCGTGTCTTCCCAAGGGGTTATGGCACCTGACCAATCAACACAGCTAACGTGTACAAGGTGGAGTCTGGTGGACTGATCTGGCACCGGCGTGAGCAGCCTCTTTGCTTAAGGAACTCAACCATGTCAAACATGGCCCTATCTATGCACAGCAGCCATATTGGAAAGAAATTGGGCCTCTTCCTCACTTCCTTCACAGGTCTTACCAATTATATACTCTGTTTAGATTCTGGTCAAACAGAGTCAGGGTGCTGATATTGTGCATGTTGGCTCACTGGAAACACCAGTGGGTCTCAAAGTGTGGTCCAGGTACCCTCATGGTTCCTTGACGGGGTTCCAAATGGCCCCTTACGGTTGTGTAACTCTGAGATTGTACAAGTGCCCGTGAGGGTCCATTTGGTTGCATTTGTACACTCTCAGAGTTATGGGGGTCCTTGAAATAAAACAGAAACACAGCGCAACACTAAACGGAACAGAGCCTTAATCAGAATAATTGGTTAGACCTGTGAGGGAATGAAGAGGCCAAATTTCTTTGCAATATGGCTGCTGCGCATAGAGCCTATTATCAGCTGAGGAAACGCTGGAGTTTATCTAGACACAAAGGAAACCAAACACATGGCACAAAGCAGCCACCAGCTGTTGACAGACTTTGAGAGACGTTGAGAGAACAGACGTCGAGAGCCCCGTCTCTGTGTTTTGCTGTTCTATACTCTACGGCTGTCACGATCATGACATTTTACTTGACAATTCATTGTCATTCAAATAATTGCAATTAACAATTTAATTGTAATCAATATCGAACGTGGCCTCGTTTTTATACTATTGGCGCCGCCTTGTTTGAGTTTGTTTAGTGTGATTTTGAGACCTATATTGAGAGTGAATGGGATCATTACTCATCAAAGTCTCATTCACAAACACGTACATACAGTAAACATACACGCACGCACACACACACACACACCATAATCACACCACAATCATCTCTAATAATACATGGCCACAGTGAAGTCGTTCATTTCAAGCTACTGCTACATTCCCGGTCTATCTGCTAGATAAGACTCTTCATCAATGGTCTGGTGTGTGTGTGTGTGTGTGCGTGTGTGTGTGCGTGCGTGCGTGCGAGCGTGCGTGTTGGAGTTAGGAATACATCTGAGTTTCTCGTGTTGGGCATGTCACCCCCAGCCCAACACACACACAAATACAAAAAGCCTTCTACTGATGTTAACCTGTATGAAGGTTCTCTCTAGGTGAAGACGTGTAAAAAAAAAAGGTAAACATATAATCGACTAAATCGATTAGTCTGATTAACCACGTACAGTATACCCTGTATTATACTTTGTAGTACAATGGTGGTGTACAAAAATAGGGAAATATAAATGATCTACAAGCTCACGATGCGACATATTTTCACTACTATTTCCATTTTTTTTTTTTTTAAGAATCGTCTATGAATCGTAATCGAGGCAAAGGTTTGAATTAATCGTGATAATGATTTGAAGTCCTATTCGCCTTATTTCATGGGCCACAACACAGGTCAGTGTCAGCTACTACAATACAGTGGTAGGCTTTCCCCCCCAAAACATTATATCTATTTTGTAAAGTAACTCATTATAAATACATAGTTACATAGTATCTTTGCTATGAGTCATCAAATTGGGTTCTAACAGTCTCTGTCCACCCACAAATCACCCTGTCAAGCTTTCTGGCTAAAGTTCCAATAGAGCTTAATGAAATTGCACCATAATTGGCCGTTAAGTTAATAAGAGATTAATCACATCACAGAGACATTTCTTGGCTGAGCAAAAGCAACGCTTCCGTCGCTGGCAATGACACTCAAGTAGAAACAAAAGTAAACAAACAACATTTTTTGTTTGGTGTTGAGGGGGGAGGGGGGGTCTGAGAAAGTATTAAATTATCCAATTAACTAAATTATTCAGTGCAGCATCAAGACAGAGGCGAGTCAAGTGGGTATATGCGTTGCAAACTAAAAAGATAAAAAGGAATACAACTTGGACAACAATAGTTGTAGTTTATTTTACATGTCAATGGCAATAATATAGTATTTCTTCTTGTGCATGGTTGAGTATTGTTTTTTGTATTGTCTGGTATATTTATTTTGCTGTAACACCTCAATTTCCCTCCAGGGATCAATAAAGTATATCCCATCTCATGTCATATTTCATATTATGAAAAAACATTGGGTTCCGTTCGCCCCCTGTCCAGATCAAAATGCTTAGCCCATTACAAACAAATATCTGTGTGTGTGTGTGTGTACCCAAGAAAGTCTCGCTTAAGATCCACAACTTTAGTTCTGCCCAGTACAGTCAATTCTGAGACTCTCTGGATTTGATGCCTTATCGGGTCAATAAAGTCCATGACAGAGAGCCAGATAATGTGAAAATGCCACGGACATGGAGGCAATGTGTTCCCCTATAAGAGGCTAAGGTGTTCAGGTCACAGACATGGTGGGGTTTCCTCTATGGACAGGAGGCTGAACACTAAGCACACAGCCTTTTTATTTAGAAACAATACAAATAAGCCTATAGGCTATTTAATCATTCATACTGTATGAAACTCATTAAGCAAGAATGCCATCCCTAGACTCTTACAACTCCTTGAACATGACACCAATCACACATTCATTCTTTTTGTGATTGTCTCCATCTGATTATTAGATTTGTTCCCCCAAGTGCATAGGGAAGGGTTAATTCCATTGCTGATGTGAGGTTAAATCCTGACACTAAACAACAGAGTGAAGTCAATACTTGAGGTGTGCTTGATTAAAACCATCAGCGAGCACGGTCCGAGGGAGTAGGCCCCTGAAGTTTAGACTGTGTGAAGGAAAAGACAAATCAAGCGCACTTCATCTGTCTCCAAAGTAACTGACCCTGGTCCTGGTCGATTAGAGCTGCCAATAGCCTCCTGGGTAGCAGCGATCCCGAGGTAGCCTCAATCCACAACGCAAATCAAACGCTCCCTCATCCTCCCTCAACACTTTGCGTGTGGATGTTAGTTATCTCACGTTAAACGACCATACTGGCCTAAATACAAAATCATTGTCTATTCACAGCTTCAGCCATACATATACTATAGTAAACATTCATAGAAAAAATTGCCGTTAATTGCTTTCTTTTTAGAGGTCACGGTTGTCATACGTTGGTTTACCTTTGTTGTTTGTAATTCATGCACTTACAGTACCTGAATAATTGAGTCAATGTTAGCTTAATAATAAGACTGAATGGTTAATAAGTCATACACTTGAATTCAGCTCATGAATCAATCTTTTCCTCCAGGGACCATTCACAGCTAGGCTTTTCTTATCAATCCACACTTTAAAATGTATAAAACAACGCACGTTTTAGTAACTTTGACTAAAAATAAAAAGTCAAGGGCACAATTAAATGTGTTGAATTTCCACTGACTCACCATGTGGACGAAGGATTTAAAATTCAATTAGAAAAAGAGGAAACTGTCAGCTGTCAGAACGATAAAAAAAAAGTTTAGCAGGCCAACTCTTAAGCTTTGGACAGAAGCTCTAATTCTGTCCGAGGATTGTGACTAAAAGGCACTGCCCACACACATATTAAGCAAAACCCTTCACACAGTGAAGCTAAACCCCATCTGTGGGAGGGATTCCTGCTATTGTCATCAGGGGTTCCCGCCCGGTGTCATTCCTGACAGAATCCCAGATATATCTGTGTAATTACAACACACACCAGGGCTTTCTGGACAAATCCCTGTCGGTGGTAAAGCCTCCACACACACACACACGGGGATGTGAATGGAGATGGAGCCCCTGTGGGGAGCAAAGAAGATACAGGGAGACCACGAGACACTGTAGAGAGGGGATGAATGTTGAATGCTGCTGTGTGATGTGGAAGCAGAAATAGACCGATAGATGAGAGAAAGGAGAGCTAATAGACAGTGTAAGAGGAGATAAAGAGCAGGGGGATTACATTTAGCTGCTAAAGAGAGGGATTGTTGGAATGTGAGTAATGGGTGTGGAGAAAGACTGAGAGAGAGAGGGGGGAGAGAGAGAGAGAAAGAGAGAGACACACACAGAGAGATAGAGTCAGACAGAGACAGCAAGAGAAAGAGAGAGAGTGTGCAGCAGTGAGAAAGTTGTGGCTTAAGACTTAAGCCCTATATACTTTGTCATACGACGAAGAAATAACAGATCTCCATCTACTGTACATCTATCTATCTATTGTGAGAAATAGATAGAGAGAAAGAGAGAGAGAGTCAGACAGACACACAAAAAACTAGAGAGAGAATTAGAGAGGGCAGATAGTGAGGCCAGCTGCTGTGTAAATCCACAGAGACACATATGGTCCAGCTTATCGATGGACCACGGTGTTCAGCTACAGTACAGTACTGTACCACATACTGTGCATCTGTACAGTAGCTGCAGCATCATTACACGGTGAAAGACCCCAACTCTACTCTACAGCTCACGCTTCAGCGGAAAACTGCCACTTAAGATTCCATGGAGATATTTTGGAGGAAATAGCTTTAGAATCCGTACAAAGAACAACAATCCCAGAGCATCTATCTGTAATTGGCGCGATCTGGTAGAGGTGACACATCTCTCCATGCACCTCACGTCCAGTACCGTGGTAAAAATCCCATGTACAGTGGTGGCTAATTGTAGAGGACCTTCAGATGGCCTTCAGACAACACAGACTGCAGGAGGTAGAGCATCTGCTGGGGAATCGGAAGGATCCCACTTCCAGCTCCTCCTGGCTGTGTGTAAATGTTTTATGTGAATGGGTGAAAGTAACACACATTGCAAAGTGTTTCGGATAAAGGTGCTAAAGAAATGCACCATTTATACACCATAACATCCACTGTAATGCAGGTGTCTCCTCACTTCTATTTTGGCTTACTAGCACAGACAGTGGGATCTATTCTCCCACACCACTGGTTCCCAAACAGTGGGTCAGGAACCAGTTTTGGGTCACAAATCAATTTTCTTACAAATAATATATAGCCTTATATTATTTCCCCAAAGCATTTTTCAAGTTCTAACATGTTTCATTGTGGCACATTGTGATCGACTGTATTTTCACAATAAAAAGAATTGGGCTTAAAGGCTTAGGGCTTACATATAATTTCTCTATTGACTAGAAAATTCTAAATATGCTCCCCATTGACATCCATTGTACAGTGAAGAGGCTCTGGAGTCTGGAGGCTCTCTTTTAGCCCGCAAACAAAGCTGAAAATCAACTTCTCGTTGATTTTGCTATTTTTATTAGGAAGGAAAACGCAGATATGGATATGGAAATTGTAAATTCAACAGGAAGAAATTTAAAAAGCAAATAATACCGGGTTTGGTGATGTTCTATATTGTCAGAATCAGATTTGTTTGCGTTCGTTTACAGGCTAAATTTCTTGCCCACCTTTAGAGTTACATCATGGCAAGGTAATGCTGAAAAAGTTTGGCAAACTCTGTTCTACCCAGCATCTAACTGTAGGCAGTGGCAGGCCATCCACTCACACCCTCGCCTACTGCACATTAGTGTGGCAGTGGAAAACACTGTAAAAGTGTGTGGGACATCATGAATCATGATATAGCTGAATCTGCAATCTCCAACCTACGGACAGCTATG
>NC_139951.1:16307423-16339923 GCF_963454915.1 Gymnoscopelus microlampas
CAGTGGTAAACTAATAGTTATAGTTAGTTATAGTTACAGTGCGTGGTGAGGACAACTAATCCAAATACCATCAACAAATCCATTATATCAGCATACTTACTGTATGTTGACTGCTAGTTGATCATGCAAATGTTTTTGAATGTTTTTGAAAATTGTCACCTATATTGACATGCTCACAATGGGGACACCAGTTTGAAAGAGTTTAAGAATCAATTAGCCTGTGAACCAACTGCTTAAGTAATTAGAAAATAAACTGTGTAGAATTCACTTTAAATATTATCACTTCAATATACAGTATGGGTTGTTCTCCAGGAGTCAAATACTGGAAACTAAGCATTTGGCACAAGGAGGGGGTACAGTATTATTATACTTATCTGACGTCTGCTCGATCAAAAAGTGTCATTTAGGCTATATCCATTTTAGCCAAGTCAATTCTAAAACTTTGTAAACTCAGCGTAAAAGAAGATGGCACCTACTGATCAGCCAGCAGCACTGTGGAGTTGTCAGACACACACAGTGTAAATGCAATGTATCTGAGGTGTGTTACATCAGGTTCAGATCCATTCTATCCAGACGATGAAAATGTGATGCAGTATGCCACACACACAAATCTAATTAAGTCTGAGAGAGAAGCAATGTGGACTCTTGGAGGATTTTAGAAAAACGTACTTGTCCAATTATACCATTACAAAGGATCAAACATGTCATACATTATATTAAAACAAATATATATATAATTCATAATTAAACGGTCAAACAGTCAGCTATCCTTAGGGCAGCCACGTAATCCATTTTTCAAAGCCATTCCCATTGGGCCAAATGCACATTACAGCAGGCCAATTGGTGGTAATGGCTGTTTAGCGTTTAGTCATCATCATTTGCAAATATAATTTTTATCATTATTTATATAGCATACCAACTGTGTAACTGTGTGTCACTCGTATGGTAAGACTATATCTATGCCTTACCCCTTTCTAACTACATTTTTACACTACCAGAAAGTAAAAGGTAATGAGAAACAATGGGACACAAAGTTTGCTCTGCTCAGTCTAATTCCATCCAGTTCATTTAGCCCTGTTCAACTAGAACCGCAGTTCAGTCAAATGCAGTCCAAACTCCAGACCAAAACACATTAGTCTGCTCAGGTCAGATACATTCAAATCAGTTTGTTTCACTTTTGCTCAGTCCATTCCCATTCCAGTCCACAGCACACAACCCCTGCTTTGCTCAGCACTATGAAAAGTCCCTGCCACCCCGTTGACTCTACGGACTGGGGCTGACAAGCTGCCATGTGTAGCACTTAGCTGTGACACCCGCATAGGGAATACAGTGTAGTACAGCACAGACAATACATCTGCACCACTTGATGCAACCGCTTATTCAACAGGTTCTCAAGTGGTACCCTTTCAAAAATAATAATTGGCATGTAATTATTGCAAGGGTCTTCAACGTGTTTCAGGCCAAGGACCCCTTAGCCGAGAGAGAGATGAAGCAGGGACCCCCACTATTTTATAAAATTGTGCTGCAGATTAAACCTTTTCATAGATTTCATAGATAGCTTCATAGACTATCAGTGTTGTGTGAATTCATGTTTTTTGTTTATTTCAGACATTTATCCACGGAAACCCTCAATACTTAGTAAACTTGACCGTTCTGTACTTGATCTGCTGTGTTCCCCTCAGAATAGAGATTCTAGGGTTGAAGTGGTAAAAAAGAAAAATCAATATCACACAAAGATTTGGTCAACCTCTTGTAGTAACTCTGAGGACCCCCTCGGGGTCCCGGACCCCCTGTTGAAGACCCCTGCATTACTGTCAAAATCTTCTTTTTTTAAATATCAGCCCATATATGGAGACTATTCTGGCACACAGACAGTTATATAAACCTTGTTGGTGTCACTGATGATGTCCCCTGCTCTTCAGCCGAATCGCCAACCAGTTTTCAATCAACCTGACTACAAAAGTTTGCTTGATGTTTTGTTTGACAATTCATTCTAACCACTTTCAACCTGGCATCCCTATTTTGGGCATGTACAGTAGGGGAAGATTTTTTTTTATCATCACATATGTGATGATGATGATGTGATGTCATCGTGTGACAACGTCATGATGCAGAATAGGCTACAAAATGACGATACTCGACCTGAAAGGCCGTCTCTGCCCAAAATTATTATCCTTGTTTGAGGATAACGTTTCTGTCACTATTTGCGTCTGCATGTCTGACTGTCAACAGCTAATCTCAACAAACCACTCCACTGATCAGCTTCTCCCCCGAAATAATCTATTTGATAAAGATTAAGCTAAGGTCTTCCCGTAGTTTCAATAAAAAAAGTTCATATCAGTCAGTCTTGCAGACATGGGAGCCGTAACCGATGATGAAGTTATTCAAAGACGTCTCCTGATTGATGGGGATGGAGCTGGAGATGATCGACGTATCAATGTTCTCCTGAAGAGCTTCATCACGTGGTGCCACTCACCACCTGGGGCCGCGGAGGAAGGCTTCACACAATACCAGAGGATGCTTGCCATGTTAGCCCAATGTGAGTTCTCCATGGGGAAGACACTGATGGTTTACAACATGAACATCCGGGAGATGGAGAATTACGAGACTATATACACAAACGTGGAAGAAAATATCACGTCTGCACACGAGAAGATATCAGAATGCAAGAAGGAGATTCAGGGGGCCAAGAAAATACGAAAGAATCGTCAAGAATACGATGCTCGGGCCAAGGTTATTCAGCAGCATCCGGATCGACATGAAACACTGAAGCAGCTAGAGGCGCTTGACAAGGAGCTTCAGCAGCTTTCCAACATCAACGACAATGTGGATGCGAAGCTGGAGTTGAGGAAAAAGCAGTTCCATGTGCTTCTCAGTACCATCCAGGAACTACAGCAGACGTTGGAGAACGACGAGAAATCGGACAATGATGAAAACAATCAGGAAGCCCCCATGGAGACTAATGGTGAATGTGATGAGAAATCAGACAGTGATGAAAACAATCAAGAAGACCCAATGGAGAATGGTGAATGTGTTGCAGAACTCCATGAAACAAATGGAGATCTTTAAATGATTAGTTTTGATCTAACATTTTTATAAGGCATGTGTATTTTTTTATAAAGTTAATACAAAAGTTAAAGTTGTCTGTCTGGGTGGACAGACATGCCCATATATGGATATACCCAAACTCTGCCACGTTGGTGCGTCATAGATACTGAGATCATAGACGGGTGTTCAAGTACTCTGCCAACATGTCCATATATGGAGATCCTGAACTCTCCCAAGTTGGTGCGTCAAACATGGCTGACATCCGACCACCATCCAAGTACTCTCACAATGTGCCCATATATGGCGATCCCTGAACTCTCATAATTTGGTGCGTCATAGATACTGACATCATAGACTGCATGGTCTCCAAGTAAACGGGTACAGATTTATAGTAGGCCTACTAACGTCACAGACGACTAAAGTCATTGACTGGCCTCCAAGTACTTTGTGCCTATTTCAGCTAAGCCACCAGGAACACGGGGTATTTTGGTAGCAAGAATGAACTAGTGGCCAAATCTAGTATTTCAAGCTTAGCGTATAAAAACTGTGCATGCTTCTACAGTATGGCAAGCCCTATAAACCCTAGTGCGCCTGCTCTTTTGGCACCAAGTGGTGCTGGTGCCCAAACCCGTAAGGAGAGTGTACTTCTAGAGTATGCTGCGCTGGGTTGAGCAACTGGGGATTTTCCGTCCATTCTCTAGTTTTTAATATAGCTCTATGATTTCACCCACACAATAACCTAGGCAACGCAGGGAAGAGCAGCTATTGCATGGAATACATTTCACAAATTCAACAAATATGGAGACGACTGACATCATAACAGTGATGTCATAGACTTTTTTTTTAATTGAATATCTTTACTGTGTGCCAGATCTAACACAATGTGTTCATCAGAAGCTGCTGTGTGCGTGTGCGTGTGCGCGTGCGCGTGCGTGTGCGTGCAGATTCATCCCAGGGGGGAGTTCATATTGCTCTTGCCGCCTCTCCTTTTCTTTCCATTTCAGCATTCTGTCCATCCTCGCCTCATCGCCCATTAGTCTGTTCAACCTCTCCTCTCCTTTACTCCAATTCGATTGCGTTCGATTCCCTTACCTTCCTCTCTCTTTCTCCTTGGTTGTCTTCCAACCATTCAATAGTCCTGTTACAGTACGTTATGTCCCTGATCTTAACTGCACCCAAACAACGAAGAACGTAATCATGGTGGTAGACAAAGGCCCACTATTTGAAATGAACAAACCAAATGTAATCTCTTTATACCGCCCGCTTTTTATCATCACTTTGCTAGATCTCTCGCTCTCGCCATTCTGCCCACAACACTCAGTGGAGGGTTTGTGTGTGTGTGTGTGTGTGTGTGTGTGTGTGTGTGTGTGTGTGTGTGTGTGTGTGTGTGTGTGTGTGTGTGTGTGTGTGTGTGTGTGTGTGTGTGTGTGTGTGTGTGTGTGTGTGTGTGTCTATTGCAGGTCTACACAGCATAATTCAGATTCAGATAGATAAATCGATATTTTCCACAGTCATATCCAGCCCACACACCTCCCACTAATGGACACTTTAACCTTAAAGCCTCACTGAGAGGCGAGGAGAGAAGAGTAGAAATCAGAAGAGATTAGACAGGAAGGAGAATGGAAGAAATATCACATGCGCAAATGGTTGGAACTTACAGTACACCTATGACCTGGTATTGAGAGAGTTTAATAAAAGGCCATTAAGTAAAAAAGCTTCCATTTTCTTTTACTGGGGGAGTTATGTCACAGCACGGAGCTCAAACAGATAAAATATTATCATGGGCGTACACTGGTTATTCATTCATCTTCCGCTGTAAAATGACCGGTATGGCAATCCTTGGTGACAACAACACACTGTAAATATCAGCCTAATCTATCTAATCACCTCAAGAAATGATCTGGAAGGTTTTATCGGCTGCATAAGCGCGGGTTGCCATGTTTCGCTGCTTGAGAGCGTAAGGCTATATGATGGCAGCATGCTGGAACAGTGTGCTAGTATATTTGGTACTTGCTTATTTTCAAAAGGGTGCTGGCAGGGTTACACGCTGCTTTCTGCAAGCTGACAGCCCACGCAGGCCGGATCATATCATGCATTCCAATAGGAAAGCAGGCCAGTAACAGATTCATGGAAAAAGCCCTAGCTGTGTGGCTACACTGGAGCCAAAGTGTAAGTATGGTACTCTCTATGATAATCATTAGACAGGCATCCACAACATAGAGCCATTTTGCAAACGATTGTTATTTGTCCTGGATTCATCTGAGGGGGCTTTGGTTACAGCTCCGTGTATTTGCAGCAGTGCAGCAGTGTATATGAGCTCACTTTCTATATAACAAGCTATTTGAGTTATTTTTTTCTCTTTCTATACCTTTGTTTTGCTTTTTCTATCTCCAATTCCTCCCCCCCCCCCCCCCCCCCCCCCCAATCCCTGTCACTGCTAAGTGCTAACCACCTGTGTTGGTCTTGGGCAGGGTGTGTAGACCAGTGGTTCTCAAAGTGGGGTCCGGAGACCCCCAGGGGTCCTTGAGGGGTTCCAGGGGGTCTGCAGCTAAACGTTTGGTAATACAGAGAGTGTACAAATGGAAGCAAATGTTATGGGTCCATTTGGTTCCATTTGTACACTCTCGGAGTTATGGGGTCCGTACTCTGTAGTAAACTGGAGGTCCTTGAAATTAAAACGTTTGAGAATCACTGGTGTAGAGAAAACCACATGAAACACAGGGAGTTGCCAGCTGCTTTTTTTCACCTGACAGCAAAGAGTTCCACCGTGTTGAGGAACACGCTATCCCTCCCAGTGACATTCTTCACTGAAGGAACCCCGACCAACCAGTAGGGGTCGCTAGTAGAGAACTACCGATAATTGTTTTTCCTTCCCGATACCGTTTCCGAAAAGTTTGAGAACCACTGAGCTATAGGAATAAATACGAATTCCATTAATAATTGTTCAAGTGCTGCTACAAGTTAGTACAATAATAATGTAAATAGTACAGTAAGAGTATAAAACAGTAGTGCAACATCAAAATACAAAATAATTGATTTCTGTAATCTTCATGTGATAAATTACGTGGTATCGGAATGGCAATGACTGGCATACTCTCCGATACCAGCATTTTACGCAGTATCGGCAGCTTTTCCAATACTGGTATCGGAACAACTCTAGCCGCTACAGTGCAGCAACAAAGAACACAACACCCTGCAGGCTTTCCACCTGAAAACAACTGTGTGTGTTGGAGCGCCTGGCCAAAACCGGAGGCACTGAGGAGGAACTGAACACCAGGTGGGCAGGAACTTTACCGTTGTGACACCCGGACACCATGTTCGTGTAGCAAGATGGAAGATATAGCCTTCTAATGTGTTTTGACGATTTAATGAAGTCAAAATCAGATCATTGGGTATGCAGCACCACACACCATCTCTCTCTCTCTCGCTCTCTCTCTTTCTCTCTCTCTCTCTCTCTCGCTCTCTCTCTTCATCCCTCTATCCATTCCCACTCTCTCTTTGTCCCTGCTTTCTTACGTTTGAATCGTATCTTTCTCTCTCTACCTCACTCTTTCTCTCTGTTTCTGTCCATCATTCCCTCTGCTGCAGTTGAGGTGTCTTGCAGGGAATACTAATCAAAACACTTCAGCTCCATACATTATTTCACTGTGATATGGTGAGGAGCTGGGCTTCCAAAATACCCCTTTATTGACTGCGTACAGTGTACACACACAAAGAAACACACATGCAAGCATAGACACGGAAAAAGACACATGTACAGTAAGCAAACAATTAAACACACACACATGCACACACACAATAGGAAATAGAGACACACGCACGCACGCACACACACACACACACACACACACACACACACACACACACACACACACACACACACACACACACACACACACCTCACCAATTCTGCTGCACATACACTCATACATACATTTCTGCCCATGTCAGCAGTAAGAGGCAGATAAGGCATTGTTTACAGTATAACGACATAATGAAGATAATTAATTAGGAAGAAAGTGAGTCAATATGCATGTGCGCTAGCCTGGCGTAGCTAGACTATATCACTGCGTGGATATGAGTCTGGTGCTTCCATGAGGACGTTTTTTTCCCCAAGGGGCGGGATCAAAACAATGGCCCTCGACGCAATTGGTTAGACCTACAACCAATTACCAATTACAGTCGCTCATATTCGAATACTGGGCCCTGATTGGTTACCCATGTCTTCTGGAGCAGGAAATGGATTCTCTATGGAGCGGTGCCAGACCCAAATCGCAGAGTGCAATTTTTTTTTGCACTCGCAGATTCGTCTGGTCCCAGGCTACATGTGCGCATGTGTCTGTGACATTATTGCTGTCCTCACAGCATCCACGAGAGCGTGTACTGTATACCAGCATACTGTATGTACTGTACAGTCAATTTAGGTGTCTTTGGATGTGCCGTCTATCATACACTTTACGCTTAAGTTAATCAGGTTACAAGTACTACTAATCAGTAATCACCAGTAATCTAGGGATGTACAATATATTGATCATCTTATTTGGCACTTGCCAATGAATTGCTTAATCCTATGTAATTTGTTGAACGGGTTCCCCCAGGGGTCTAACTCAGCCCTCCTTTTTTCCCCTCTACACCAAATGTCTTCGCAGAAAATAGGCGATTTACTCAAGCTCTATGACCTTGTGGATCTGCTGTTTTCCCTGAATGTTTGCCTATTTATGTTTACAGAAAACTAGAGATGTACGAAATATCAATCAACTTAATAGATTTTGGCCAATAATTGCTTAAGAATGTGCTATCAGTATTGAGTCCGATATTAAACGTATTTTCTGTACTGTACTGTACTGTACTGTACTGTACTGTATGTTGCATTGACGGATGAATTATTAATTACAGGCTTTGATGGGAAGACAAACTACAAGTCACATGTTTTCGACATTTACATTGAAGTCGGTGGGGGCGGTAGCTGCAGTGACTCATAGGAGGTAGAGCGGCTGCCTTAGACCCGCAAGTTCAAACCCCGGCTCCCCCTCATGTCAAAGTGCTCTTGAGCAACTCTAACAGTTAACCCATTCAATCCGGGAACGCATCGGTGTCATTTTTTGATTTCTTTGGCTATTCAAAAATAGCAGATATACAAGCTCATAGCGCGGCTTCGAGCTTGTAGATCTATTTTCAAAAATCTAGTTTTTTTTGCAAATCTTTGAATATATATATTTTAAAGCGCAAATCTTTGCTTCTGGGGGTCCCTGGAACAAAACTTTTTGAGATGAGGGTCTGCGGCCAAATACATATGTTGCTATATCAGCGGTGCTCCAACTTTTCCATGTCAAGGACCACTCAAAATGATATGTATTTGGCCGCGGACCCCCATCTCAAAATATGTTGTTCCAGGTACTCCCAGAAGCACAGATCGGAGTAAAAAATGTTCGCTTTAAAACATGTATATATATTCAAAGATTTGCACAAATGTTGTGCACGATTTAAAAAAAATAGCTAAAGAAATCTTAAAATGACACAGATTGGTTCCCGGTCTTAATGGATTAACTGCTTCCAAAGAGCAGGTCGGTGCATTGGCTGCTTCTGCCATGGGTGTGTGAATGTGTGTGTGAGTGGGTGAATGTAACGCACATTGTAAAGCGCTATGGATGAAGGCGCTGTAGCAAGGCAGACCATTTACCAAGTAATTTGTGCTCATTCCTCCAGTGAATTGCAGACACTTGAGTTTAGTAATACATCGGGACAGGTAAATAAGCAGGGTTTTTCAGACCTGTGCACTAAGCATCAAAGTTACAGTATAATAGGTGCACTCCACTGGTGAAAGTGGGGTCCAGGGACCCCCAGGGGTCCTGGAAGGGGTTTCAGGAGGTCCCAAGCGAAATGTGAAACTATCTTAAACATTTAAGGCCTGTTTTTTTATTTTGCTAATCGAAAATAGCCGATCTACAAAAAGCAACGTTACTGAGCTTGTAGGTCTGCTATTTAATTTGTTTTGTTTTTTTTTACAAATTTTGACAAATCTTTGTCTCTTTGTTTGAAACAATTTTGTGCCAGGGACCCCTGGCACAAAATTATTTCAAACGGGGGTCCGTGGCCACATACATACACCTTGACATGAAAATCTTTGAGAACCACTGGTCCAACTGGTTGCCATACTTAGAAGGGTTTTAGGTGGTACAGTATTACATTTCAGCTAGTGGGGATAGGGAACACAACTGCTGATCTACTGCTTTTAAATACAAAATCTGCTTGTTGGCATGAAAGGAAAAGAAACCTAAAACTACCAAAGTGTTACTTATCAGCTAAATGTGATCCAGATCAGTGGTTCTCAACCTTTTCTGATTCGGCCCACCCATCTGACCACTTAAGTGGATGGGTGGGGTAAGATGGGTGGGCCGCGTACATTTTTCAGATGTTAAGATCAATCAATCAATCCATTGTGTTCTAGCTTGGATCAATGGAACTAACATGGTTTACTTTAAGTAATTACATTTATTGGTATCTTTATCAAGGTTTAAAAAAATAAATAGCATGTCATTTTTATTTGGGGGGCCGCTTACAATGCCCCGGCCCACAGATTGAGAACCACTGATCTAGATCAGCGTTCTCTCTTTCCCTCTCTTTCTCCTTTCAGATCTGCTACTGCAGTGTGGTGAGTGGGATGACTCTGGCGCACGCACACGCACGCACACGCACGCACAGGCACACACACACAGAGAAAGAGCCTGCAAACACAGACACACGTACACACACACTACACATTATGACAACAGAGAGCTGTTATATAATAGCAGTGGCGTGGGGGCGTAAATGCAGGGAAAGCCAACCAACTGTGTACTGCAGGGTAACACTGGGATATCCTCAAAAAGAGACAGAGAGAGAGGGGAGGGGAGGGGGGTACATCGAAAGAGATGAGAGGGGGAATAAAGTGAAAGAGGTTTAGAGTGATACAAGGGTGAAAGCACAATGAGAGAAATCCACCCACCTCTCTTCCAGTAAAAGGAACAGTCCATATTTGTTGCCACATTTTGAATACCGGACTTGTATTAGTAACAGAGTATTTCTACATTGCGATATTGGTACTTTTACTCAAGTACAAAATGTGAGTACTTCTTCCACCACTGGTAATGAGTGAGTGTGTGTGTGTGTGTGTGTGTGTGTGTGTGTGTGTGTGTGTGTGTGTGTGTGTGTGTGTGTGTGTGTGTGCGTGTGCGTGCATGTGCGTGGACTAAACTGGCGTGCCTGTTTGTGTGCGTCAGTGCCTTAGTGTGATGGTACAGTTGGCAGAGTTTGCCGTGATCAAGGGTTTTGTGCACCTCTGCGACAGTATCAGATGGTCACAGAACCCCGCTAGCCACAAAGAGACACCTAAATCTACTTGTGTCCGCCCAAAATAACTACACCTCATGGTGCAATCGACAGACAAAGATTTATACTGCCCTAAATTAACGGGGTCAATGCGGGCCAAAATAAAAGACCCATATCGAGTGCCCAGTGGCTTGGCACAGCCCTTGGTCGGTCCACAGGAGACTAGCAATGCCTGAAGACTCTCATTTGGACTCCGGCTGGTGAGGCAACAGCTCATTTAGTGCAAGTTGGCGAGAGAGTGACAGGAAAAGATTGAGAGAGAGCGAGAATGGGAGAGAAGGGGAAACACAAAAAGGTGACAAGTTGCATCACAGGCTACTGTATGATCTTCAGACAATGCCCTACATGTATGAATCAGAGGTTTTAAGTGAATGGCCTATTTTGCAGCGAAAGGTAGCAAACTCTCAGGCCTTTTAGGGTTTTGGCTGAAGTGTTGCTGAAGCCAAAGAATAAAATAAATGTGATTTTTACATATATTTATTTCATATTATACAGTATCTATTATTTTGTGAGGGAGGGTCAATAATTTCAATAACTTGGGGTGGGTCAACGAAACATATATTTCTGCTAGGAAGGAAGGGTCACATCTTTTTATTTCAGAGCACTCCTCCATTGTGGCCCCATTCTAAAGAACAAACAGTCCCTAGGCTAATGTGCTGCTACTGTACTGTATGCTGCTGGGCTGAAGACAAGACGATACAAGGCCTTGTATCGTCTTGTCTTCAGCCCAGTGGTCAGACGAGTGGTTTTCAAACTTTCTTTGCCCAATTAAGGCACACTAAACAGCCAGGCAAAATCTCAAGTCACACCTGTATTCATCATATAGATGCAAAACAGCCTCTATAGCACGTTGTCATTCAATCTGTAAACATATATTTTTTATTTAGTAATGCCAAATAAAAGGTTTACCCATTAGCCCTTTTTCATACTTTCACACATTTTCCAAAATAGTAGAAATAACCGATCTACAACGCTCATATCGTTAATCGATAACAGGAACAACAGGGACTGCATAAATGGATGGGCATGCGTTCCCAACAGGCATCCATCGCCCTATTGTCGCCCATAATGACATGCCCAAAATAGGGATTCCTAGTTGAAAGTGATAAAATAGTAGTGGTTCTCAAGTGGGTTCCAGGGACCCTCAGGGTTCCTTGAGGGGGGTTCCAAATGGACGCTCTTACAGGCCTGTAACACTGAGAGCAGATAAATGGAACAGGTTATGGGAGTCCTAGAAATAAATAAAAAAATCACACCTTGTGTGAAGGTAGCGGCGCCTTTGATACATTTTGTCATCGATATGTGTTTATAATGTGTTTATAGCCACGTGTCACGTGAAGCTTGACCAATCACTTTGTTGACGTACGCACCTGACCAATCACAACGTTGACGTACGCACACGGACAAAGTCAGGTATAGAACTTTTTAGCGCCGCTAAAAAGTTTGATAATCACTGTTTTAGGGCAGTGGTTCTCAACCAGTGGTCCGGGGACCGCCAGTGGTCCTTGAGGAGGTTCCAGGTGGTCCCCAGCTAAATGATGGAGAGTTGGTAACCAAATGGACCCTTATATAGTAGATCTTTAACTCTTGAGAGTAGGGATGTCCGATTTTATCGGCCTCCCGATATTATCGGCCGATATTAGCATAAAAATTGATATCGGGAAAATATCGGTATCGGTTTTTGAAAAAAAAAAAATTTTTTTTTTTTTTTTTTTTTTTTTTTGCTTTATAAGTAAGTTACAGGAGTTTTTACTGTATATGGTGTGTGTGATATGAAATTTGAGCTTACCCTAATCACAATAATCCCCGCATATATCGGTATCGGTTGATATCGGTATCGGTAATTAAGAGTTGGACAATATCGGTATATCGGTTATCGGTAAAAAAGCCAATATCGGACAACCCTACTTGAGAGCGTAAAATTGAACCAAATGGACCCGGTTCAATTTTACGCTCTCAAGAGTTAAATTATCCTTAAACATCTGCATTACTTCATTTACAAGAAGTTTACACAATTAGAGAATGTAGTAGAATTCTTATCCAACGATAACAAAATATTCTAAGTTTTGGGTCTGAGAGTCTAAATCTCATCAAATGGTGGTTCCGTGGCTCAAATGCCGAATGAATAATGGACCTTGATATCAAAAGGGTTGAAAACCACTGTTTTGGGTTATAGAATAAGCCAACGTACAAAGTAGTGGTATAGCTTTGTATAGTTCTACATTGCAGTGGCGGTCACAAAATCCAAAGGGACACTTGGACTTGTCTCACGGCCCACCATGTGTGCTTCGGCACACCATTTGTGAACTACTGCTGTAGACGACCATTAATATTTGAGTGCCAGCGGAAGTGTCACAGAGTGCTGCTCCCTGTGCCATTTTGGAGCCAGTCAATATTCCCTGCAGTTGGCTGACAAATTTAAAAAAGAAAGGAAAGGTTCCCCAAATATTTTAACAAGCCAAAGCTAACCAGCCAAAAGAAGAACTTGTCACAAAGAGGAGAGAGAGAGCAATTCTTTAGTCTTTAGAATGTTTACCACGTGTCAGCAGAAGTGCACTCTTCATGCATGTCTGCAATATAACAGCTCATAAAAAAAGCATGATTTCCCTAACCACTTAAACACTATACTGTGTTGACTGGAGTCCTCCATGGGTCTATACTGGCCCTCTCCTGGGTTTCTCTCTACACCAAATATATTTGCAGAAAATTGCCACAGAATGCTCACCCCCGACCAGGGACAGAGTTATCAAAGGATACCCTTCGTTACATACATGGTTTCACATCAGCACAAGAACAGACTCTACTGTATACCCTGTCAGAAAACCAGTTGGGGAGGGGGGGTATTGTTCAGGTGAAGATGCACATTAAATTCAAGCAATCCGGGCAGTAGTTTTCTCGATATCTTGTGTGGGACCAAATTGTGGCCTACTGACATTGCCCTGGGGGGGGGAGGAGACCATGCACAAAGTGTGCAGCGTTTGAAAATGACCCTGATTAAACTTTTGCCACGCATCGCGCTATGCTTTGACTGAGTATTCCACAGTAGCGCATAGCAGCAATTGCTAGGGAGAACCATGGAGACTGGGTTTAAAATCCTCAACGGTATACATCCGGCTTGGTAAGGCATGCGTTCGACGGTGGGAATAAGCCGGGTGGAGAGGCCGATCTCTGGCACTGTATTAGCAACTACAGGTTGGTCGGGGTGGCTGTTCAGTGGGGAGCACAAATGGGAAGATAGCGTGTTCCTCCACATGAGTCGTCACCTGTATCAGAGAAGATGTGGTTGTCTCCCCAAGTCCAACTAGTAGGGGTCAGCAATGACAGGGACATTGGGAGATTGGCATAACGACTAAAATTGGAGAAGAAATGAAAAATGGATTTAAAAAAAAAAGAAGATAATGAAAAAAAAGAAAACAATAGTAAGGTAACTGGCTCGCACGCTAGCGCTGCATAAGATCATACCAGCCGTTTTCAACGCGTCCATAGCCTACAGTGTCACAGCTGGCATTCTCTTCTCCTCCACCATATATGGGACAGTTCACATAAAGTTACAGTGCAGCCAGTTAGTTTTCTGGTTGTCTTTGAGAGGCCGAGGCTTGCCTCTGGGACCTGCAGGGAACACAGCACTGCAGCAGCACCAGCCGTGTGTGTGTGTGTGTGTGTGTGTGTGTGCGTGCGTGCGTGTATTTGTTCTCTACCGTAGGTAGGTCCCCTATAAATAGTTTGCCCATTTGCCCGACCATCCGTCCGCAGCACGCCTCAGCTAGGATGTACGAGCTGTTGCACGAACCCCATTACTCAAACTCCAAGCTCTCTCTCTCTCTGTCTTGTGGTCTCTCTCTGTCTTGTGGTCTCTCTCAAGCGCACACACACACACACGCACGCACGCGTGCACACACACACACACGCGCACATACTCCCAGAAGCTCACCTGCTCAACTCAAGAGTATGTAGGTTGCTGCGACAACTGCTGAGGGTCACACGACCGCGAAAGGAGAGCAGAAACTTCATCCTACTTTCCTTTCCTGTTTTATGAGGGCAAGCAGAGAGAGAGACAGCAACTAACTGCTGCTACTCCAGTATGAAAAGTTCCAATTCTCAGACGGAGCGCGGCCGCACACAGCGCCTACAGATCGGCTGCTTGTTGTGCGTTATACACATGACGCAAAAGAATAAACATCAAGTCCATGGCCTCCCTCAGGCAATAAGTACAGCTACAAAAATCTGCAGTGGATCTATTACTGGGAAGCTGCACTGCCCTCATCCGCAAAGCGCTGCAGAGGGTCGTGCGGACAGCCCAGAGCATCAGGGGGTGTGAGCTTCCCTCACATCCAGGACGATGTGTCAGTTAAGCCTGTAGGGTTATCCAGGCACGCACGCGCACGCACACGCACACGCACACGCACACAGACACACACACACACACACACACAGCCAAACAACTACCGGTACATACATTAACAGCACACAAGTGCAGATTTACTAAGATAGGGCCTACAGTACACACACATCACAATGTCTATTTCTCATAAACTGTGAAGTTAGGGCCAACATCTGGTACCCGTCCCATAACCATTATGTTAAATTGTATGTCTTTTTCTTTTCTTTTTTCTTTTTAATGCTCAAGGTTGAAACTAGGTCTCTACAGTGTGTGAATGACATTACATTACTTTGCACTCATTATTGTCGCATTATTGGTGTGTCATGGGCATGGCACACAGACTGGCCAGATAGCCTATAGGCTGTACACACAGCTTATATGGAGCCCAATATACAATATACTGTATATACACATTAGACATTAGCCTAATCAGTAGTAAATGGGCTAACTTTCCAGTAAAATAGTGTCCCAAATCCCAATCCAACCCTGACTGTGCATTTGATTCAACAAGGCTATAAGCTGGGTTTGGTTGTGAAGGTTGTGAAAATCTATCTACGATTTGCAATATTTTCCTAAATGTATGACTGTGATCAGAGGAGGTTGTTTTTCAATGGATTCTCTCTCTCGCTCAAAGTATTCAGGGATAAGTAACGACAACAGTCTATCATAAGATAAGACAAGCCTTTATTCATCAACGGGGGAAAGTCAGGATTAAAAGCCATGCACCCTGGTGTCCTGTGAACACTGTAATACCAGACAGTAATTGACATGTTGTTAACAGACTGCAACCCTCCAACAAAGTCTCATTTCATGGACAAAATAATGAACAATCCAAAGGCTACCAATGGGTTTGTCACTGTGGTTGAGCACCCCTCCCTTCTCCTTTTTGTTGTTGTTGTTGTTGTTGTTGTTGTAGCACCAAGGTTGAAAGCTTACAGTAAATACAGATTGTTGTCTTGGAAATGTGTAATTCTATGCTACTGTGATGTTTTCTTGTACCTACTGTTTTTCCATTTAGTTAAAGACCTATATCTACATATGCTATAGCTTTGTATACAAAATGTTGCCTGTAGCCTACAGAATTGTGCAGCTGATGTTTTCAAAATGACACTGTTGACAGACCAGAGACCACCATACTAACTACATGCATATGTCTCTCTGTTAGATCCGCCTCAGGCACATTCTCCTACTTAAAATTCAACTGCACGCAGCACTCGACAATCAGGGCTGATTCAACATGATGAATCAGCCCTGCCTATGACTTCTGAGGTATGCCTCAAGGGCCACTCACACCAAAAATGAATTTGTCGATGTGTGTCGCCAAGTCGCAATGTCATAATTAATAACCGAACGTGCGCTGGACTGACCGTGCAGGTTCCTTTTCATGGTCCTGTCTTTGCCCAGCACCTCAACAGGTGATGTATGTATTCTATCAGCTTTTTATAATTCATATCGCCATTAATACTAGTGGGGTTGAGACCACTGTGCTCCGCAGACGCATACTGTATGAGCAGCAGCCAGCCGGTGCAGACATCCATCACTCCGTCTCTGGTGGTTCTGGCTACAAGGGTTTGTGTGTAAACTACCTATATTTCACCTATATACAGTAGGAGTAGTACAACCAGAAATAGCTTCTGAACATTTTACGCGAGAAATGGGCCATGTATTTACCCGATATCTATTCAATTCACATTTGCAACAGCTATATAGTAAACACAATTCGGATGAGGGGGAAAAACACATCTGTCATCTGATTGGCCGTCGCTCGTTGTCCAGACGATACTTATTTGCATAAACAATGAAAAATATATTGCCCATGGACGCAAAATCGCTGCGACGTTGTCGTCAGGTGTCCCGTCGCTCAGTGTAGCTCAATGTAAGCCAGTATTCATTGGAAATGAATGGCTGCCCGTCGCTTTGTCGCTCGTTGTCATTTTTGGTGTGAGCAGCCCTCTAGACCTACACCTATCAGACAACCCCCAACGCAAGTGACCCCCGCCACTGTTATTGGCCAACCGTCGGCCAAGTGGATTTGCTGCTTAAAAAGCAGCATACCAGAGATAAAGGTCTGGGTAGCGTAAAGGATTCGTAAAGGATCCACCACCACAGAAACCCTGATTCACGCAGTTCCTCCAGCGTGGCCACTGACCCAGGTGTTCCATCAAACACAACAAATCGCTTTCAAAGCAGCCATTTGACAGGTAAACGCAGCTGAAGGGTAACAATAATAATACATCAAACTATATAGCGCAAAATAAACTTTATTAGGAGATAAATAGTTAAAAGGCTAAGAATCGAGCTACAAAGGGTGTGTTGTTTCATACAGGTGTTTCCGTGTGCCAGCATGAAGTTAACTGTACAGGAGCTGTCCATGCTGGCACACAGTTAACAGCTAAAAAAGCACCCTCACAACTGATGATGTTATTACCTCCAGCTGCGTTTACCTGTCAAAATGTCCGCTATGAAAAGGGTCTATAATGGCCGTTTTCACAGGCGGGAATCAGGCGAGGGATCGTGTCCTTGTCGCTGCACTAGTGACCTCTGTTGGTTGGTCGGGTGCAAGGAGCAGCTGGTAACTCCATGTGTATCGGAGGAGGCGTGTTGTTGTCTACACCCTCCCCAGGACAACAGTGGGGGGAGTTGGCAACCATTATGGACCGCATACATGGGGAATTGGCATAGCCAAAATTGGGGATAAAATGTGAAAAACTAGCAACTGTAGTAAAGCGATCCAGCTAGGTTGAAGGAGAGGGAGCCATATTCAACATCAAACCCAACATCTTTTGCAACATCATTGCCAAGAGCTGTATTGTAAATGATTTATTCCACTGAGCCAACATGAGGCCTCAGACGGCTTTTTAAGCCTTCAATATACAGTATATTAGAGATATATTAGCAGACATGTTGAATGTTAGCCCATTTATTTCCACCCAACACTTATCAGACCATAGCGGAAAGGGCTATACATTTGTTTTCCATATCACAGCTTCCTGTCATTGTAAGTAATTCCCTCATAAGCTTGCGACGAGCCGTAGCCATTAGTATGAATGAAGAATGCTAAAAATGTTGACACAATGTCGACAGTCCATTTATCAGGTGAGTGGCATGCCAGTGTAGTAACACTTCTACTGCGATGACAAATGCATTTACAAAAAACAGACTATGATTCAAAATACATGCATTCATAAGTCTACATCCTGTGATGTAGTTACACTACAGCATACATGGGCAACTGGTTAATATCGGAATACTGATGATATATCAGTATTCTTAATGACTAGTATCAAAATTCTATTGTCTTTTTTATGTCCAATGTATTTGTATTTAAGTTCATACAAATGCATTTGAAATTAAATAAAAATGTTACTTTTCAGGATTCCAATTCAAAAGCGGTAAAAATAGCCGATCTACAAGCTCAGCGCGACGCGATTTCGAGCTTGTAGATCGGCTATTTTTGCTACTTTTGTGTGACACAGAATGGTTAAGTACGGCATTAATTTACGAAAAAAGTTAAAATATGGAGATAAGAGGTGTCTGCCCGACAGTATATGCAATGTGGCCCTCTGGAGTGAGTGTGGAAATATAGTGGCCCTCTACATCATCAAAGTTGCCCACCCCTGCACTACAGTATATGCCTGGTTGCATATTCCCCAAAAAATGTATTCATTAAAATCATTGAATAAAGTGAGCATAAAATAATACGATTATTCTTATAATAATAAGAATTTCAATATACAAAAGTGTTTCGGAGATATTTAATTGCCCCTGTGTGACTTCTGTTCTTCAACGGTTTAGAGACAGATGGGTAGCCTGTAGGCAGTAAACACTATGTAAGTACGCAGAATAATCCAGATAAGATTACATGTCCACTATAGGCCCTGTGCTCTAATACCAATTACAAAACAATGGGATGTAATATCTACACTAATCCTGTTTTGCTTCCCTAATCCTTTTTATTAGTGGAGGGGAGGATAGATGGATGGATGGATGCATGCATGGATGAATGGCTGTCAGGGCATGGAAGGATGGATAGATGGATGGAGGAATGAGAGTAGGACCGGATGGCACGCTTGCCGCTTAGGGCGGTTTCGTGATAGCAGACAATCAGAGATCTCTGCCTACCAATTGCCTCTGGAGATTTCTAAACGCAACAGCAGACAGCACACATGAACCCGCTTAAAACGGATTTGGAAACCAACCATGTCTTTAAAATTGTATTATTACATTGTAAAATTGTATTATCCAGTATTATTGTTATTCTTCTCTTGTTATATTGTAAAGTTGTTGCTTTCTGCATTGCAGAACCAGGGTTTTATTTGTCACTCACTCAGGTGAAGCAGTGAAACGTGTGGCTTTATCCACATGCCACACCAACATGAAACCCTGGTTAAGCAGGTGTTTTTTTTATTGTTTCCTGACAGTTTTAACCATGGACGTTGGGAGATTGTCCTCAGTCTCTAGACACCCAGCAGTTCTTGCCTGATGTCAATCAAATACAAACTGAGGTTAGAATATCAATTCTACAACGCTGTCGTGTCATTATGCCCTCTTCACCTCCCCCCCCCGTCCCGTCCTGTCGCCTGTCCCCTTCTCTCATCACCTCCTTGTTCTCTCATCATCTCCTCTCCTTTCGTCTCCCCACATCCTCCCAGTTATCTCCTCTCCTATCATCTCCTCTCCTCTCCTCTCTCCTCCTATCTGCAGCTGCCTCCCATCTGCTTCGCACAGCGCATTAGAACATTCCCCTCAGATCAATCAGATTACATAAGAGCACTGCAGAGAGAGAGAGAGGGAGAGAGAGAGAGAGAGAGAGAGAGAGAGAGAGAGAGAGAGAGAGAGAGATGTGGCTGAGTGTAGCATGCACGCGTGAAATGGAATGACTGACTGACTGACTGACTGACTGACAGACAGAGAGAGAGAGAGAAAAAAAGAAAGAAAGAGAGAGAGAGGTGGTACAGAAATAAGCCTTTACAAGTCCTTTACCATGGACCTCCTCATGTTCTGTAACACTTTCCTCCTACACACATTACCATCTCTCCTTGCCCCCATTCTCTCTGTCCATCACTGTCTTCTTCTTCTTCCTCTTCTTCTTCTTCTTCTTCGTCTTCATCTTCTGTTCTCAACTCAACTCAAACTTGATTTATACAGCACATTCAAAAACGACCAAGATCGACTAAAGTGCTTTGCAGAAGCAGACTGCAGTAATGGTCAGTCTGAGGCATCTGACATCACCCACCTTCCCGCGCCACACACACACACACACACACACACACACCCACACACACACACACACACACACACACACACACACACACACACACACACACACTGCCTAGTGCAGCAAAGCGGCAACTACCCAGCACTTGACCCGTGAGTCCAGTGCCAGTCCACCGTTTATCCAGGTTCAACAGGAGAGTTTAGGTAAAGCCTAAACCCCTGAGGGGGTTTCCCCTCCGGGTGAACCGTTTCATCACTGTTTCACAAGTTCCCCTCCAGACACGTTTTTAAGTCTATAAAAATACTCTGCAATGATTACTTTGGTTTTACATGATTTATCGCAGGGGGTGACCCAATAGGTGTGGGGTTAGGCCGTGTACCACATGGACCTGACCACTCTCTCCATGTTTCCTGTCTCTCTCCACTGTACCTTGTCAAATAAATGCTCACAAAAGACCAAAAAAAACCTTAAGGTTAAAATAATTATAATTATAATTAAAAAAACTCTGAAAGGGGTCTGGAAGCACGTCAACACTTTACCCCTCATTGAGAAAGCTATGAATATTGTAAGATGCAAATATCACATGCCTCGTGCGAGTCGTGCCCCACCCAGCACTGCTGCTCAAAGCAAAGTGGTTTGAGGTGGCTTATTTGCATATTGGACATAGAGTTTTAATCAGGGCCCGAAAAGTTGAGCCTGAGAAGGCCCAGGCCAGAAGAAATGATGTCTGAACCTTACCCAACCCAAGACTGCACCTCCTCAATATTTCTTTTTAAACCTGAACCAGCCTGGTTCGGGTTATAGCCTGACATTATTCTAAATTAGTTTCTCTAATTGACAGCGGCAGAAGCCATTTTTCTCCTCATTAAATCTTACATTGTATGTAGGATTAGTTATTTGTCAAGAAGAGGAGTCATTCTACCTTTTTCCAACTGGCTTTATTTATGAAAATATGGAACAAATATATACATGTTAAATGTAAACCCGAATCCGGTCATGAGACTGTGAAACATGTGAGAAATAAAGACCGGTCGGGTTCGGGCGGACATCTTAAGCTTTTATTGGACCATGATAGGTTCACAGGATTGGTGACATCACACCAAGCCCCCAGGACCAGGAGGGCTGATTGAAGCAGGGATTATGCGCTGGGTGGGCAACCTTCATTGAAATGAGTTTCATTGAAATTACAATGAAACTTTCATTGAAATGAGTGGGTGGGGATTTTCAGTTCAGTTTCCAGATATTATATAGCTCTATGCATCACACAGCCGGCTCAGATTTCGAGTAAGTACAGAGAAGCATTCTTCTACCTCCAGTGGAAGAATGTGAAACTGGCAAAAGTAAGTCCAAGAGGAGTTAACTGTCTAAAAAACTCATTTATGAATGGAGGACTTTAAAATCTGAAATAAGCAGAATTTAGTTGCTTTCATCTCACCGTTCCACTTAACATGGTATTGTACAAAGGGTTGATGGTATTCAGTCTCAGTGCTTCATCACACTTAGCCACTTACGCCCTATGCACTTTGTCATAAGATTAATAGACGTGTTGTGAGCTTGTAGATCTGCTATTTGTTTTTAATTCTTGGAAAAATAATTACTTACATTTTTTGAACATTTTTATCTATAATGACATGACCAAAATAAGGACACTGGCTTGAAGGTGGTTAAAAACCATGACTGTATTTTCTACTTTCTTTCTTTTTTCAAAGAAACTGAGACTGCTGTTGTAAGTCAAAATACAAGGATGACTTGTCTGACCTCCTGACCACAGTAATTGCCTATTCTTTCTTCTTCTGTCTCATTTTTGTGTCTGCCTGTCTTTTTCCTTCCCATCTGTGTGCGTATGCGTGAATTTGCCTGCGAGCGTGCGTGCGTGCATGCGTGCGTGCGTGTGGCTGTCTATCATTCCAACTATCTGTCTGATTGTTAATGGGCCTGTCTACGTGACTGTCTGCGTGAACAGACGTACCTGTCTGTATGCCTTTGGCCTGTGAATTAGCGCTGGCTGGTCTAGCCACACAAAACATGTTTGTCTTGACCTTGGGCTGCCTAGTTGGCATTTAATGGCTGCAGGAAACAGAAGCCGTGCTACAGCATATCTGTGCCAGCTAATACAGCTCAGAGGAATTCTGCCAACAAATGATGGTAAAAACAACATGGTGGATGAAATACATAAGAAACACGAGGGCCAGGACAGGCAGGGTAAAGTAACTGAGCACATGCCAGAAAACAGATATGATAAGATCTTTAAATCCATGTTGTCATACTAGAAAATACATCTCTTTTATGTACTCTATGCTCATGAATATCAGAAAGCTTGTGTTCATTGCGCGACAAGGTGCACATCAAAAGGATTGGTATCAATTTAATTAAATGTTTTAGAATCTGCTAAATTGATCACAGTTTGTTGTCGGAACTAATAACGCCACATCATTTACAATATAGTTGTGAAGCCCTAGAACTATCCTCCTATACATCTTTAAACCCCAACATGCCATCTGCTAACGTAACCTACTGACTACTAAAACAATACCTGTTGATGCTGTTAACCACACTTTTGAACAATGCATGAACACCGCCTGCCTTAGGTGATTTTTAACCATGTGAAATAGGTGTTCTTTTACCTTTCAATGCTGCACAAACTTGAACCTGCTGCTACTTTTCTTTTCACCATATGATGCTACCGTTTCAAATATAATGTGCTTTCGCATACACTATCTGTATATTCTTTCTTTTCCTTTCGGCTGTTCCCTTCAGGGTTCGCCACAGCGAATCATCTGCCTCCATCTCACCCTGTCCTCTGCCTCCTTTTCTCTCACACCAACTAACTTCATGTCCTCTTTCACTACATCCATACATTTCCTCTTTGGTCTTCCTCTAGGCCTCCTGCCTGGCAGTTCCATCTCAGCATCCTTCTACCGATATACTCACCACTAGCTACCGTATATATATAATGTTTTGTATCTTTATTTGTTCGATTTAACCTGTTTTCTATCTCTTGCCCTTTGCTCTCACTCTACCTCTGTCCTCTCTCTTCTCATGGAATTCTACAAAACGATGGAGCGTGCACATACACAGAAGAAAAAAGAATGTCACCCACTGCTTTACACCTGCAAAACTGTGATATGACAAATAAAACTGATTCTGATTCACTTAAACCCCATACTTAGTTGACCGACATCCCCAGGGCTCTATACTAGGTCAAGACATTTCTTCCCTGCACACCAAATGTTCGCTCCAGAATAAGGGACACTAGAGTCCACGTGGTGAAAATGGAGGTTTCAATTCAGTTCAATTCAGTTATATACGGCTCAGATCAGCTCACATTTATATGAGTGTGACTCAAACTATCAGTCCACCAATATACTGTACAGCTCTGACCTCAGTTTAAAGAGAGAGAGAGAGAGAGAGAGAGAGAGAGAGAGAGAGAGAGAGAGAGAGGGAGAGACAGAGACAGAGAGAGAGAGAGAGAGAGAGACAGACAAAGCGAAAAAAGTTCAGAGGGAGAGAAGGACACGAAGAGGAAAAACGAGAACTAATGGACATTCTAGGGCCCTCCATCCCCATCTCTGATGTGTAATTGGTCCTTTTACCTCTGGATAACTGTGAGTGATTGGCCAATGAGCACAGGCCTGCTCTGCATACAAACAGCACTTTAAACAGGCTGCCAGTGGGGCACTTTGATGAATGGACGAGAGACTGTTCCATGGATCTGTCACTCTCTCCCTGTTATATTTATTTCTCACCCATTCTCTCTCTCATCTTCCTCATCATCATGCCCACACCTCATAACTCTCTATTGCAAGCCTGCACATAAATGAATGACTGACAGCTTTTTCATTGCCTTATCTGACATTTTTTTTATTTCTTGTTTATGTGCAGGTGGCATTCGTTGACATCCCAATAAATCATCAATATTTACCATAAAGAAATATGTACATACAGTAGGTGGCCAGTGACTTTGACCAGTTTCACTTTCAAAACCTTTGCATCATGCATGTCACACAAACAGAATGCGGCACACAACACCAGTGGTTTTGATAATGTGGATTGTGGAAGTTAAATGGTGGATTTGTGGATAGGACTCTATGAACAAACTTGTTATATCAACAAAACACATTCTGTTTGTGTGACATGCATGATGCAAAGGTTTTGAAAGTGAAACTGGCCACCTACCTACTGTATTTGTAATATGTACTGTAAATATGTATCAACATAATGCCAGTTACTATACATTTTCTCATGCTCTTATATGTCTCCAGTCTGTTTTGCCGGTCATAAAGGCGTACTTTTGTGGATTTGAAAAATGCTGAACAATACTGAACAAACCTTTTTATTTTTCACAATAGTCCTGTCCTTTTTGAAAAACATGTTTTTCAATCTAGGAATGGTTAACTTTTAATGTGGAAGGTATTTATGAAGAATAGCTCAAGATTTTCTCATGGCCGTGAGGAAGAGTTTAGCTCTCACTCAGCAGCGTAACCCTTGACCCTGGATCTTCTATTCTCGTATGTGATTCTTGTTCTACTATCGTACAGAATGTTCTCTGTTTCTTTCTCTTTGGCTCTGATCTGCACCAGCTTCTTCTTCTTCATCTGTCTTCTTCTGTTCTGTCCTTTCCTCCCCTATACTACTTGCCGACTCTCCAAATCTCACTTCTTCCAACAGATTGTTTTGTGCGAACACTTGTGCAATTTACTTTACATTTGTGGTTCAGCATTCAGTGCAATCTATCATTTTGTGCCCTAAGCAGAAAGAAATGTATAACAACAATCGACCTTGTGGTGGCGCTATAACAGCCCACTTTAGGCTTATAAGTCTTGAACCATGGGTTTTCTCTCCATCATGTGGTATATATGCTGCTGTAGCTCACTAGGTCAGCCTACTGTCTATTAGAGAGTGAGCACGAGTACAGTAGGTCAAGTCCGGGTCAAGTCCGGTTAGGGGGCAGTCCTATATTTAACTGAGCCAATCAGGGACCAACTGGGCTAATTTTGGAAGCCGTCCTGCACCGTCTGAAGTGCACATTATCACAAGATTGGATTGTCATGATACACACAGCACATGCTCAATGGAGGATGACACTTAATGATTTTGGTGACCCTGTGAACTTTTGTCGAGTCACAACATCTTATTGAAATATATCTCAAGATTGAAAGGGCAGATTGCCAAGTTGTTGAGTAATAATAATAGTAATAATAATGCATCCAGAGCAGAGTACATTCATGGTCCCTGCAGGATGAACCCTACTGATTTTGGTGATGCCAAGGCCTTTCTCCCAGTATAGCGCCACCCTTTGGCCAACATTTTCACTTGCACACACAATATCTAATGCCATGGAACTGCCTTATTATGGGCTCCTGGGCATTGAACTCCCCAGCATCATCAACAATAACACTTTGCTGAATATGTTTTTCTTTGCTGTGTTGCAACTTTGTTTACTGCTGCCTTTCTAGTCCTGGTCTCCCTTGTAAGAGAGATTTTACTCTCAGTGGTCAAATTAATGTTATATAAGAAAATAATAATAACTACTGCTACGCAAGCGCGCGCACACACACACGCACGCACGCACGCACGCACGCACGCACGCACGCACGCACGCACGCACGCACGCACACACACACACACACACACACACACACACACACACACACACACACACACACACACACACACACACACACACACACACACACACACACACACACACACACACACACACACACACACACACACACACACACACACACACACACACACACACACACACACACACACACACACGTCATGGGGATGTAATAAACCGGGACACCATAGCCTAATCGTCATAACACAATCGAGTTGCACAAAGAAAGCGAACAGCATTGAGCTACTGACACAAACTGTGGATCGTTTTTAGGATGAACCCTACTGATGTCGGTGTCCCCCTGGCCTAGCGCCACCACCCTTTAGCCAAACGTTCCGGTTGGGTGCAAGGAGCAGCATGTCTCTAGGGGCTGCTAGTGGGGCTTTCAAAACAAGATCACACATTTTTACGTTGTTTTTTTCGTACAGTACTTGACCCTCACCAAATGCACTAGCTATTAGGGACAACATAAACATTCAACACCATGAAAAAGAAATACAAAGGACCTCATTCGGTCACTGTGTGGACCTTTTGGTGCATGATTTCCTGGATATAGTCGATGAGGCTCATGCTACGCTGGTGGTCTCTGGTTCTTTTCTGTTTGTCTCTCTCTCTCTCTCTCTCTCGCTCTCTCTCCAAATGCCTTCCATCTCTGTGAAAGGTCATGTTCAAAGCTAGCAGGATGTTCAAAGTCTCTCCCTACACTCTCTCTCCTCCGCTGTGATCCTACGGGAGGGGGGGGGGGGGGGGGTCTCTCTCCTTCTCTCATTCATCCATCCATCCATCACTTCCTCCAACCCTAAACCTCAGCCATTCCTGTCTCAGGTCAGCTGTCCGTATCACACACACACACACACACACACACACACACACACACACACACACACACACACACACACACACACACACACACAAACGCACGCACACATGCATGCATATTGCACACACACACACACACACACACACACACACACACACACACACACACACACACACACACACACACACACACACACACACGCTCCAATACAAATGTATGCCGATCGATGAATCTATAATTCAAGTAGTTGTCACCAACAAATGAGTGCACAACATGGATTACTGCAGAGTGCAGACACTCAACATGTGTAGCCGCGCACCCAGATGCTCTCTCTCCCACTCTCTCTCTCTGTCTCTCTCTCTCACACACACACACCCCCAGTCTGTGTGAGAGTCGAGTGTCTCTACACTGTCTGTGTGTGTGTGTGTGTGTGTGTGTGTGTGTGTGTGTGTGTGTGTGTGTGTGTGTGTGTGTGTGTGTGTGTGTGTGTGTGTGTGTGTGTGTGTGTGTGTGTGTGTGTGTGTGTGTGTGTGTGTGTGTGTGTGCGTGCGTGCGTGCGTGCGTGCGTGCGTGCGTGCGTGCGTGCGTGCGTGCGTGCGTGCGTGCGTGCGTGCGTGTGCGTGACCACAGTCTCTGACCAGCTCTTTTACCCAGTGTGTTAAACAGACATTAACGCACATTAATTATGAATCAGCCAATCAGCCGGACCACCAGCTTTCAATTATTCAACAGGGACCTGCACTTTTTTAATTGTATGTGAGGTCAGTCAACCAGCCGACTGTGGTATGAAGAGACAACGAGAAAGAGAGAGAGAGAGAGAGAGAGAGAGAGAGAGAGAGAGAGAGAGAGAGAGAGAGAGAGAGAGAGAGAGAGAGAGAGAGAGGAGAGAGAGAGAGAGAGAGAGAGAGAGAGAGAGAGACAGAGAGAGACAGAGAGACACATAGAGACACAGAGAGAGACAGGGACAGAGAGAGACAGAGAGACAGGGAGACAGAAAACAAGAGAGACAGAGAGAGAGCAGGAGACAAAATGACAGAGACATGCGTGTTTAAAGTGATGTTGAACTTTGGTAGAACCTTGGACTTAGAGCTGCAACTATTGACATCTTCTCAGCGATTATTCTATCGATTACCTTTTAAATTAATCAAATAACCGAGAAGCATGTTTGTTTCATTATTTTTATTAAACATTTTAATCAATGAATCTACGCGAAGAAAATAAAATATTGTATAATCGACTTAATAGATTGGTCAGAATAACCACTTAAATAGCCTTGGCAACCAATGGTTCCTGAGCCATGTGGCCCATAGGTCAGGAGCATACAGTATATTCCTGTAGCGGGAGGTGGCTTAATGTACATCCCACATCCCTGTTGCAGGGACTTACCCCCAACCATAAATCACTTCCTAAAACCTCAACCCCCTTCAAACAGAGCCATCACTGCAGAACAGTGCAACGACTTCATGGTCTTCTTCAGAACCAAAGTTGACACTATACGTTCCTCCCTCTCCGGCCCCCCCTCTCCATCTGCTCCAACTGCCATCCCACAGTCTGGGGCCTCCCAGCCTCTCTGCTGTTTTTCTCCCACCACGCAGCAAGAGGTTGAGGACACCATCAGCCGGATGAAGCCTTCCACATGCACTCTGGACCCCTTTCCCACAGCCCTGGTCAAATCACACATCCAAGCCATAAGCCCCCTGATCACCAAAGCAATAAACCATTCCCTACAATCCGGTCACGTTCCATCAGCTCTAAAAACGGCCATTATCACTCCCCTCCTCAAAAAACCCACCTTAGACCCGGACGTTCTAGCAAATTACAGGCCCATCTCAAACCTACCATTCCTCTCCAAGGTGCTGGAAAAAATAGTCGCCACCCAACTGCAACACCACCTCAACAATAACCACATCTCCGAAAAATTCCAGTCTGGTTTCCGCTCCGCTAACAGTACCGAAACAGCACTGGTCAGGGTCAAAACGACATCCTCACTCATCCTCCTGGACCTCACTGCAGCTTTTGACACTGTTGATCACACCATCCTCCTCAATCGCCTCCACTCCACCATCGGACTCTGTGATACCTCCCTGGACTGGTTCCGGTCCTACCTGACCGGAAGGACCGAGTGCGTCTCCATGGGAGGTGCTCATTCCCCCACCCAACCTGTCACCTGTGGTGTCCCCCAAGGATCCGTGCTTGGCCCCACCCTATTCACCCTGTATATGCTCCCCCTCGGCCGTGTCATCAGCAGGCATGGACTATCATTCCATTGCTATGCTGATGACACACAGCTCTACATAAAAATGGACCCCCCCTGTCCCCCCCGCTCTGCAGTCCCACTGCCATCCCCGTCACCATCACCTTCATCCATAATCACCATCTGCCTGGAGGAGATAAAGGCGTGGATGAAACACAACTTTCTTCAACTCAACAGCTCCAAAACCGAGGCCATTCTCATCGGCACCCCACACCAAGTTAAATCATCCCCCATAACAAGCATCACCTTCTCTGGCCAGGACCTTCCCCTCTCATCAGTTGTTACCAACCTGGGCGTCAAAATGGACCCCCGCCTCAACTATGAGACCCACATCAAGCACCTCTGCAAAACATCCTTCTTCCACCTTAGAAATATAGCTAAACTCCGCCCCACCCTCACTCTTCCTGACGCCGAAAAGTTGGTCCACGCCTTTGTCTCCTCCAGGTTGGACTACTGTAATGCACTTCTCGTCGGGATCCCCAGCAAGAGCCTTCAAAAGCTCCAATACGTTCAGAACAGCGCTGCTAGGATCCTGACGAGAGTGCGCAAATACGATCACATCACCCCCATTCTCAAATCACTGCACTGGCTTCCCATCTCCTCCCGGACAGAATTCAAAATCACCCTGTTAACCCACCAGTGCATCTACGGAAATGCCCCCCCTACCTCAAGGAATTGATCGAACCACAGACCGCCACCCGCAGCCTCCGATCCGGAAATACCAACAAGCTCAAGGAACGGCACACCAACCTCCGTACTATGGGAGATCGAGCTTTTTGTGCAGCTGCCCCCCGGCTGTGGAACTCACTCCCAGACCATCTCAGAGCTCCTCAATCTGTGAACACTTTTAAGAGAGCACTAAAAACTTACCATTTTAACAAAGCATTTGGTTAGCTTTTTAAGCCAGTTTTAATAACCCTGCCTCTCCTTTTTAAATGTGTTTTTAACCTGTTTTTACTTTTTGATTTCTGCAAATGGTTTTCTATCTTGTTTTATTATGTACTGTAGCACTTTGAGGTTTGTTTCAAATGTAAAGTGCAATACAAATAAAATGTATTATTATTATTATTATTATAAGCCAACCCTTGATGCTGAGTGCCTGCCAAGCACCATTTTTATAGTCTTTGGTATGACCCAGCCGGGGAATCAAACCCCGAACCCCCAGCCTCGGGGGGGGGCGGACGGACGGGGGGGACGGACGGACGGACGGACGGACGGACGGACGGACGGACGGACGGACGGACGGACGGACACTTTAACCCTAAGGCCATTGAGTTGGGGTTAAAAACAAAATGGACCCATATGGGTCTGTAATTCTGAGAGTGTACAAATGGGAACCAAATGGGCCTGTAACGGTCCATTTGGTTCCATTTGTACACGCTCAGGTGTAATCATTTAAACCCTATATATACTTCGTTGACCAGGGTCCCCCAGGGGCCTGTACTTGGCCCCCTCCATTTTTCCCTCACAACAAATCGCTTCACTGAAAATAGCCGATCAATGTTCGTCAAATGTTCCCCTATTATACTGGGGGATGCAAGGGTTTAGGGTTCATTTGGTTAAATTAACCCTGAGGACTTTACAGTGTAGATAAATGTTGCATTAAATAGCCTGGGTCCATGGTTTAATGCATATCAAACTGGGGGTCCTTGAAATGACAAATGTTGAGAATAGCTGTAGCATATATCATGCCCAGGTGGTAGTATACTATAGCATCAAGAAGGGTTTTATTGGTCACTTACTTATACATACATGTACAAGCAGCGAAACGCTGGTGGAACTGTGCTATCATAATAATACAATAAAAATACTGAATGTACCGTAACAGAAATAAGAGTTATGGTTAGGGTCTTGTTTTAGACAGGTATAATAACATATCTTTCAGCAGCAGTTCTGTACATATTGTTTACTAAAGCCCAGTACTGGAGGAGGTGACCTGGTTTCAGATGTACAGGGACACAAAAACACTTAATAAACTTGCTAAGCTTGACTCAAACGCGCCGTGATCTCACAAAACACTCACTGGGGGATCGCCGTCAAATACAGTATAGGAGGAGACGGAACAACGGGATGGAACAGAGCAGTCGATGTGCGTGTGTGTGTGTGTGTGTGTCCCTCCTGAAAGTCAAGAGACAGGAGAGGAGACAGGACAGTAGATAAGGTTTGCTGCAGTGTGGGTCTCTCTGTGGTCAGATACTATTTGAAGACACGACAACCAGAGAAGAGATTAGGCTAGTTGTTGGGATGTGTGTGTGCGTGTGCGTGTGTGTGTGTGTGTGTGTGTGTGTGTGTGTGTGTGTGTGTGTGTGTGTGTGTGTGTGTGTGTGTGAGCGTGTGTGCTGTGCGTGTGCGTGTGTGTGTGTGTGTACTGCAGAGACAGCAAAGGATTCAAGACTGCCCTACATAGCTCTATAGGATGAAAAGATATTGATTATCAATACCTCCAAACACGCATGCCACTGAACGAGTAGGTTATTGTTCTACTGGTGTAATTGCTATTTGCCTTTACTGGAGTGCATGTTTGGTACAACGACACTCGTTGTATAGTATGTGTGTGTGCGCGTGCGTGCGTGCGTGCGTGTGTGTGTGCGCGTATGTGTGCGTGCGCGCGTGACTGCGTGTGCTTGCATCTACCTTTTCTACCTGCTCATATTGTATATTGGATATAAAGAAGTTAGTTACAGTAATGGAATGGATGCAGTTGTTTGCATAGCTGTATGTTTATACTACGCTGCTGCATTTGCATATCTCAGTGTGTGTGTGTGTATATAGTATGCAAACTTGCGCACGATGGACCAAAACACCAGTCTGCAGGCCATTGGCAGCATCATGGCAACCCTGCAGTGGATAGTCACTGACTGCAGGTCCTCGGTGTCATAACGCCCATTCTGTCGCCCCTAAAGACCTGCACTGCAGAAGGCAGTGGCCCTGAATCCACAATCAGTATCAAGAATGACCATCGCTCCTATACGGGAATCCATCTTATTGTTGTTATGCCTGTGAGCTTGTAGATTTTCAATTTTTGCTATTTGTCATACAACAAAGTATGTAGGGCTTAAGTGGTTGTGCCTTGCTTGCCATCTTGCTTGCCTTCTTAGGCTCTTCTTTTTTAATTTTGCACTGTCAATTATTTTGCATTATGATGAGATTTATTAGTCTCCAAATGGTCCCAAAACTCTTTGATTATGGTTCCAAAAAGTTCCAAAGCATGGAATTTATTTAATATTTAGACAGACAGACAACCATGTCATGTTCCATTTCAGGTTGTTTTTCTCTTTGGTCTACTGTAGACGAATCCACAGACGCGCTGCCTGTAGCTGCCTGTAGGCGGCCATTGCTGCGGTGTCGCGGTGTAGGTGCGTTGACACCGCAGCTATGACTGCCTACAGGCAGCGCGTCTGTGGATTCGTCTATATCCAACTGGGAGGGCCATTCAAAGCTCTAACTTGTGCAAATACACCTGTCTGGTAATGATGAGAGAAGTCAATGAGGAACAAGCTTATTATTGATGACAAAGTGTCGTCATGGCATCAGGCGCAAACAAATCAGTCAGTTCCATATAGGGGCACAAAAGGGGGAATGCCCGTATATGGTGATATACTGATCTCCATAAATGGGCATAAAAGGGACAAGGACTGACAGATACAGAGATCTCCATATATGGGCATATCGGTCGGATTGTCGGTGCGACGTAGGTGTGACGGCCGCGTATCCGTCACACCTACTGTACGTCTAGTATAGTATATACACGCTCACTGACACACACGCTACATCCTGAGGATTCC